>NC_028637.1:72987153-73008719 GCF_001406875.1 Solanum pennellii | reverse complement strand
ATCAGGTGTCTAACCTCAAAAACGAGGTTTTTTGAACTATTTATAAAAAAAACAAAAAACCTAATTAAACAAGAATTCTAATTGCTGGAAATCTACTAAAACGCGGCTGGGTCGACGGACCTCGCAACGGACCGTCGTGGACTCCGTCGTCCCGTACTTGGTGCAATTTCTTCTGCTGCTTTCTTCATTCCCCTCGACGGCAAGTATGACGGACCGTCATAGGCACAACGGTCCGTCGAGGGTCTTCGTTCCAAAATACTTCAACTCTCGGAAACTGGGTACTGGGATCACTTCTCTGAACTTTACGACGAACCTGCAGGACGGACCGTCACAAGCTTCGTAATCCCACACTTGGTCAGACTTCCCCATCTTCCTTCAGCAGCTGCACTACGCTTCCACCTACGGACCGTCACAAGAACAACGGACCGTCATAAGCTCCGTAGGTGGTCTCTTCTGCATTTTTTCGCTCAAAATCTCCGCATTCAGCTTTGGACAGATTTCCTGCAAAACAAAGAGAAACTTATATCAAAATTAGCACAAAAAGGCTTTCGGACACACTAAACTTAAGGAAAAAGTATTAATTATACCGTGAAACCACGGTATATCAGAAGGTTGTTGTATCTTGGAGGGGAAAAGTCAAAGATAACTACTGATGGACCGGTGAAAACATTTGGTAGCGTGGGCTTGAATCTCCTTAAAGAGAGCGAGATATATGCACCTCAGCCTGAAGATATTTTATTATTTATTTCATTTTTAGTTGTAATCTTGTAATTTTTGTTACCTTGTAAGTTTTCACTAAAAACTATAAGGAGATTCATCATGGCAACAATTGAAAAAATCGCGGATGTCAAGATGGGAGACCTTAACAAGACATTTCGGTTCAATGGTAACCATTTTAAGAGATTGACGGGTAAATTA
The DNA here is from genome assembly GCF_001406875.1 of Solanum pennellii. Lineage (NCBI taxonomy): Eukaryota > Viridiplantae > Streptophyta > Magnoliopsida > Solanales > Solanaceae > Solanum > Solanum pennellii. The sequence continues at coordinate 73,007,801 of NC_028637.1, read as the reverse complement.
CTTTTCTACTTATGTCTTCTCAATATGTGTTAATTTAGAAGAATTCTAATAAAAAGAAGACATCACCTTTATGAATGTTGATGAAACTCTTTCTCATCTAGATAAATTGGAAAAGTATGATGGCGATTTTTATAAATATCAGTATTATATTCTTAATTGTCTATCTGATAATTTTTATGATTATTATGATAGAACTTAGTCTATTGCAAAGAAAATTTAGAAGACATTTGCAGAGTAAGTATGATACCGAAGAGGCTGGAGAAAAAAAATATGTGGTTAGTAGATTTTTTTTGTTTACAAACACTGGACAATAAATTAGTGGCAGACCAAGTTAATGACTTTATCATGATTGTTGGAGAGCTTATCTCTGAGGAGGTTAAAATTGGAGATAACATTATTATTTGTGGCATAGTAGATAAACTTCCACCTTCTTGGAAGGAATTTCAAAAATCTATGTTCCACAAACAAAATAAAACCTCTCTTCAAACCTTGATAATGAAAATCCGCATGGAAGAAGAAGCAAGGGGCCAAGATGCACTTTTACAAATAGAAGATAACAACATCACATAAAAGGTACATTTAATTACTTCGAATAATGCTACTCTTGAAACTCATAAAAATACTTCTGTAAAGACTAAGAAAAAAAATTTAAGAAAAACAATGGTAGATCTTCCAAGAAAAATAATGTTAAAAATCACGAATTACAAAATCAACAAGTTCAGGAAAAGGGATCATGCCTTGTTTGTGGCAAGAGTGGGCACACTGCTCGATTTTGCAAATTCCAGAAACGTGGAACTAACCCTCAGGCAAACGTTATTGAATAACCTTTTGTGGCGGTGATTATCGACATAAATATGGTTGAGAATGTTTATGGATGGTGGGCTGATTCTAGTGCAAACCATCATGTCTGTTATGACAAACACTAATTTAAAAAATATACTAATTTTGAGGAGCCCAAAACTATCATGCTTGATGATGCTCATACTACTCTGGTGCTTGGAAAGGGAGATATCAAATTGTGTTTTACTTCTGGAAGGGTATTAACTTTAAAAGATGTACTTTATACTCCTTTAGTGAGAAAAAATTTTATGTCTAGTTTTCTTCTTAACAAAACAAACTTTAAACAGGTTATTGAATATGATTAATATGTAATTATGAAGAAGGTATTTTTGTGGGAAAGAGGTATGCATGTGATGGGATGTTTAATTTGAATGTTGAAATGAATAAAACTTCTACTTCTATTTATATGTTTTCTTCTACCAATTTTTGGCTTTCTCTTTTATGTTATATTAATGATCGTTATGTTGAAATCATGAATAGTTTAGAATTAATCCAAATGGTTAAAAAATAATTTGAAAAGTGTGAGGCTTGTAGTAAAGCTAAAATCACTAAAATGTCTCATTTTCAAGTTGAAAGAAAAACTGATTTGTTAGAATTAGTTCATACTGATATTTGTGAACTTGATGGAATTCTAACGCGTGGATGTAATAGATATTTTATCACTTTCTTTGATGATTTTCAAAGTTTACATACGTTTACTTGATGAAAAATAAAAGTGATGCTTTCGAAAATTTCAAAACTTATCTTCATGAGGTTGAAAATTAGTTTGGAAGAAAAATAAAAAGAAATAGAAGTGATAGAGGTCGTGAATATGAATCAAATGAGTTTAATTCTTTCGTTAAACTACTCCACCTTACTCTCCTTCATATAATGGAGTAGCAGAAAGGAAAAAATAGTATTTTGGTTGAATTGACTAATATCATGTTTATTGAGTCACATCCACCTTTAATTTTTATGGTGGAGTTATTTTAACTGTTTGTTATGTGTTGAATTGTGTGCCTCAGAAAAAGTCTAAATTGACATCTTTTTAATTGTAAAAAGGTTACAAGTCAAGTTTGGGATATCTAAGAGTTTGGGATTGTCTAGCCTTTGTGAGGCTAATGGATCCCAATATTACAAAGTTGGGTAAGAAAGTTACTACTTGTGCTTTTCTTGGTTATACTTCAAATAGTGCGACGCTATTTTTCATGAAAATAAATCTTCATCTGATTCTAATAATAGTGCGGTCAAATGATTGAACAAAATATTTTTTCACTACCTAGTTCTTATACTTCTACTTAGAAAATAAGTAAGTTGATGATTTTGAGATAAGAAATAGTAGAAGAGCTAGAGTAGAAAAAGATTTTGGTTTTGATTTATATGTGTTTAATGTTGGAGAGGACCTTCTCATATTGAAAGAAGAATTTTCTTCACATGATTCTATTTTTTTGGAAAGAGGCTTTAAATGATGAAATGGAATCATTAATTTCTAATAAAACTTGAAAAATAGTTGATTTACCACTGGGTTATAAAACTATTTGTTGCAAATAGTATTAAGGAAAAAATTAAAACCGGATGGATCTATTGATAAATACAAGGGTAGGTTAGTTACAAAAGGTTTTAAACAACTAGAAGGCCCAGAATTTTTTGATACTTTTTCTCCAGTAACAAGAATTACAACCATAAGACTTTATTGTTGTGGCTGCAATATTTTATTTGCAAATTCATCAAATAGATATAAAAATTGCTTTTCTAAATGGAGACCTGAATAAAGAAATTTATATGGATCAGCCCGAGTGTTTTGTTGAAGCATGCCAAGAAAGCAAAGTATGTAAACTTACTAAATTCCTATATGGCTTGAAACAGGCACCAAAGCAATGGAATGAAAAGGTTAATTCATGCATGATTGAAAATGGTTTTAAAACAAATGAGTGTGATAAGTTCATATATTACAAGTCTTGGAATAATTCACATGGGATTATTTTCCTATATGTTGATGATTTGTTGATCTTTTGCTATAACATGAATGTTATTGACAAAGCTAAAAGTGTTCTTACAAGCCATTTTGATATGAAAGATCTTGGTGAGATAAATTTTATTCTTGGAATAAAAATAACAAGAACATTTGAGGGAATTCTTCTTGACCAGTCACATTATGTTGAGAAAATATTTTTTAAAAAAATATAACTTTCATGATTACAAGCATGTTGCCACTCCTTTTGATTCAACTGTTCACTTATTTCTTGTTAAAAGTGAAAATGATGTAATAAATCAAAAGGAATATGCTAGTATAATCGAAAGTTTGAGGCATGTGACTGATTGCACAAGGCATGACATTGCATATGCAGTAGGAGTACTTGGCTGGTTTACAAGCAAGTCAGGTAATGAACTTTGGCATGCTTTAACAAGAGTTATGAGATAATTAATTGGAACGAAAAATTGTGGTTTGTTCTATAAAAAGATATCATGATGTACTTAAAAGCTTTTGTGATGCAGATTGAAATACTTTATCAGGTGATTCATGTTCTACCACTGATAATTTTTTTACTTTAGGTGGTGGTGCTGTTGGTTGAAAAAAAAAATGCAAATTGTAATTCCTAACTCTACCATGGAGGCTGAACTAATTGTTTTAGCTTCAGCTAGTGAGGAAGCGAATTGATTATTCGATTAATTGTTTGAAATTCCTTATTTTTAAAAACCAATTCCTCCTATTTTAATTCATTGTAATAGCACTATTGCAAGCGGTAGAGTTCAAAATCGTTATTACAACGGTAAATCCAGACCTATAAGGAGGAAGCACGGTAATGTAAGATCATATTTTACAAATGGTACCATTAATGTTGATTATGTCAAATCTTCCTTAACAAGAGAAAAGGTCTGGAGCACATCGAGGGGGATGAGGTTGATTCCTACAAATCTTTGAGTCATGTATGAGGAAACCCAACCTAGGGACTAAAGATCTTATAACCAGGTTCAAAGGGAAAAACTAATCATATGATGACCTGTTGTGAAAATGCACTATCTTTTTATTCCCTCCCTATGATGTCAATGCATTGTTTCCTGTAGTTTGTGAAGGTTGGGTTGATAAACTGTTAAAATGAATATTTGTGATCCATATTGGTGGAGTGTTAAGCTTATGGGAGCACTCTCGAGACGTTTCCCCTATGTGATGCGTGGAAATAGGTCGCCTTCTATAAGAATTTGGCTAATTCTCAAAAGCACTCATGAAACTTGATAACACAAAGCCATAACGTGTTGACTTTTAAAGCTCATATCAACACTTGATTATTATGTTTGAGAGTGATATTTTATTTCCCTTAAGCAGTTATAGTTCAAGTCCGAGACCACTACAACTCTGGAGTAAAAGTTATTGTTTCACTAAGTGGAGGTTTAATGCAGAGCACACCTTCATTATGCATGATAGTCTTCCTTCAGCTGATAAACTCTTTTGTGTGATATTAAAAATGAGTGGGGGATTTTTTGTCTTTAGAGCATTTTTAATATTAATTTTATATTAAGTTTCTCCTAAGGTCCTATGCTTATCTGCCTTAGTGAAGTAATGGAATGAATGATTAATTAGTTTTGTTGACCGTTAGTAGTATTTAACAAATGAATTATTTCTGCATTACTCCATTTTGGAGTTAGTGTCATATGCATCTCTACATTAGTGTATGTCATATGCATTTCAATAATGCAAAATGTTGTTGATGGCACTCAATTCCTTCATTATTTTTGTAACCTATGTAACTCGTAAGGTCATTAACTTCGCTATTTACTACACCTATTCATTAATAGTAAGACTTCATCTAGTGTAAATAGTGGTGGTCTTCATTTGGTTTGAGACATAACACACAAGAGAAAATATTGAGTGATAAAGTTTGTCAAAAACAGAGTTCTTATTAGTTGAAGAAATGTGTTCCTTTTTGTGGAGATTTGGAATCAACTCTTGTCCAGAGTTGTAGAGTTATTCTTTGTGAAGGTTGTTGTATCCTTGAGGGGACAAGTCAAAGTGGACTACTGCTGAACCGGTGAAAACATTTGCTGCAGTGGGCTTGAATTTCCTTTAAAAGAACGAGATATCCGCGCTTTAGCTGTAATAGATTTTATTTCTTTATTTCATTTTCAGTTGTAATCTTGTAATTTTTGTTATCTTGTAAGTTTTCACTAACATTTCTTGTGTGATTTTTTGTGTGTGTGTCTTCTGTTGTTTTTTTTTCTTTTTTCTTAGTTGATCTTTTTCTCTCTGTATTGTTTTCTTTTAAGTGGTGTTTTTTTCCCTTTTTTTCTTTTCTGTCCTATTTTTATTTTTTGTGCAGATTTGGTTGTTGTTTTTTTGGTAGAGTTTGATTATTGTATGTCCTTTTTTTTCTGGTTGTAGGTATAGTGTATATAATATAGTAGTGTATGTGTGTGTTGGGGTAGTGTGTGGAGTGTTGATTGGAGTGGAGTGTGTGCAGATGGTGGGGTTGTGAGTGGGGTTACGATGTGTATGGAAATGGGTAATGGGGTAGGTTATTTTTTAAATTTTTTAAATTTTTGTTGTGAATAAATAAAAAATATAATAATAACAATATCAACTAAAAAAATTAAATAACTATATAAAAAAATATTAAAATTAAAATCACTAATTTATTATTAAAATTTTGAATAGATTAAAAACAAAATGTACTTCAAAGTGTGACTCTATTTTTGTAGTTTTCATATCTTTAAACATAAGTTTACTAAAATAAGATCAAAATAAAATATTTAATTTAAATTTATAAAAATATTTAAGCTCTAAAAATGATGTAAAATTTTATGTTCAGTCAAAAATTACGTGTTTACAGATGGTATTACAAAAAAGATCACGTATTTAATTTCAACAAAAATATAAATTCGTATGAAATATATTGAAAATACAATTGACTAAATAAAAATATTTTCTTTGAAAATTTAAGTTTTTGACTGAGATAGTGACACACTCTAACACTTCGATAGTGTAAATTATAAAATTAAACAAGTAAACTGATCCATTAGAAACTCCAAACAATTTCATGGTATATATGAATTACACCAAAATCGCCTTTCTCAAAATTATGAACACTAGAAAACATCATATTTATTCTATTAAAATGGGGTAGGGGTAGGAGAAGGGGGAGGGAAAGGGGAAGGGCAATTAGTGAGCAAACTACAACATGGGGAATCAAACCTTCGTCGATAAATAAATCTTATGTAGTCCATTAACTGGGGTATGAAATAAATTCGAATTTCAATACAAACACTGATATATATATTCTTGTTGTTGAATAAATGTTACAACATATAATACATATACGGATAGATTAATATAGAAGAAGAAGGTAACTAGAAGGGGATGAGAAACTAGAACAGAGAAAGGGAATGCATAACCGTTCTTTCTAAAGCCTAGACCTTTTTAACAATAGTTAATTGGTCCTGGATCGATATCTCATCTAAAACTCTCCAACATTTTACTCGGTCCAATAATATCAACTTGATCAATCATATTTTCCGCGTCTAGGCCATAGGCCTCACGAAGTCATCGTGGTTCACAACAATACTTCTTCCCCACAAAAGAACCTTGTCCTCAAGGTTCATATCAAGAAACTCCATCTGACAACTTGGAGTATTATAAATTCCTTGGCTGCTACAGGCCAAAGCTATTATGAACAATATAGTGGTTTGGTTGGTAGCTTGATGATTCCAGAATTGACTCTAATATCTTCTCAAGATTGATCAAAAGAATAGCATGAAGAGTACTACTAGGATCAGCAGAAGCTCCAGAAACATTTGAAATGTGATACAGGAAATACTGCTCAACATAATTGGATCCATCGAGGCTAAAATCATCCTCCTTGAAATACTGATGAACTACGTTTGAAGCTCGCTCTCCACCAAATCTTTGCATTGCCACTAAGACTAGACGTAATATATGTCGTACATCCAACTCTATCAACTCAATGACACCATAGAAGGTGTAACCAATAGGGTGCACAACTTGAAGTTTTGATTTATAATTACTTCTTAATTTCAACACTTTCCACTCTGGTGACATGGCCTCAAGTGTAGCAGGCTGCATTCCACTATTGACATTTGCAGCGACAACACAAGAATGTATCTTGGAATCCACAACACCAATTATAACAAGCCCCTTAAAGTCAAATTCATTCGCAATTTCAAGATATTGCTCAAGTTGGGATAGTAAAGCTCTGAAACATGTTTTTGGAAGTGGTCGTGGCAGCCAAGGTTGGCCGTTATGTCTACCCAGTTTGCTACTGGCATTTCATCCAACAATTTGCTACTCGATTTTCAATACAAACACTGATATATATATTGTTATCCTTGAATACAAGTTACATCTTGTAATAAATAGCACAAAGTAATAACTTACTAATTACAGATAGATTAACATAAAAGAAGGTAACTAGAAGGGGATGAGAAACTAGAATAGAGAAAAGTGATGAGAAATGCCAAAGTTTCGATATAATTTGCATAACGGTTCGTTCTACTCCGTAGACCTTTTTAACAATAGATAATTGAGTCTGGATCCCATATAAAACTCTCCAACATTGTATTCGCCCCAATAATATTAACTAGTTAAGTCATATTTGCTGCGTCTAGGCCATAGGCCCTCACGAATTCATCGTGGATCACAACAGCTACGTACTAAAATACTGTTACATAATTAAAATCTAATCATGAAATTAAAATCTAATCATGCAGGACACCTTCTAAATATTTTTATCCTTGAGACCTGGATAATATTTCAGTTTCACATTTCTATATTTTGGTACAACACCAACATTATCCTTAGAAGAAACTAATGGAACAATCAAAGAGTCAACTTGAGGTCCGAAACAAAAAAAGCCAACGAAACCCTATATTTAGTTTGATCCACAAGAACTCGATGATAAACCGATGGGAATTCACCATTAGAGAGTATATAAAGAAGATCACATGCGATTAGGGCATCGTTGAAAACCGGAGCAATTGAAGTTCATCCTTGGTCTTTTTTCAAGATCTGAAGACCCTTTGTATTATTTGTTAATGAATCTGTGTGAGGAGCTAACCGTAGTGCATGGTTAGGGTTAGGACAACATGGATATGAATTTAATAGTAGGGCTTCTTCAAATTCAAATGAATTAATTGAATGTTCTAGAGATGGTTGTTAGTAGTTGAGGATGAACATGCAGAGTTGAAATGATAGAACTTTCATATTTTTTTTGATAATTTTCCATCAGATCACTGCAAGAACCATCACAATTAATCAATTAAAGAACCATTATATTACACCCCGCATCTCAAATTATTTATCGTGATTTTTCTAAAGTAAAATTGTCTCAAATTATCTACATAATTAAATTTATGATTAGTATGAGAGAAATATAATTATTGGGTAGAATTATCTATCAAAGAACTGAATTATATAAATATTTATTGTATCATTAATGCATATAAGTAGATTCACATAAACTATACCCATGTACTTACAAAAAATTTTGATTATCATGTGTCTAAAGTTCCTTATCATGATCAAGTGGAGAATTTACAATTTTTAACCCTTCATGCCGTATGAACTTTGAGAAAAAGGTGTAATTCAAGTTATGCCATGGCTGGTGGCGCCATTAGTTGATCTCATGACCTTCACCTTTTGTTCAGCGGGCAAGGAAAAGAGTCGTCTTGCCTAAGATTCAATTTTATCAAAAAGTTCTAAAGAAATGTCATCATTACAACGTGAAATATTCCCCATGTTTTACATGCATGGCCCATAAGTTCCACAACATTAGGGGCTAAAAGATCAAATATTGGTACGTTAGAGTTTTTGTCATTATTACTAGTTGGGACATTATTGATTTTAGACCATAAATGAGAATTTGGGACTTCTTGGATTGACCGAAGATATATGGGAAGAATGTGTTGAAGGCTTAGAGGTTCTTTGCAAGCTTCTTCAAGAGTAGAAGTAGCCCTTATTTTGGACTTTTGAGGAAAACAAATATTGCATAATAAGTTTATAGTTTTTTTTTTTTTGGAATATATATAGGGTCGGAAAATGACCTTTTTACCAATGGATTGATTGCTCTTTTTTGGAATATGTGTTCTTTATAAGTAGGTTCTCAATTTTATCAGATTAAGCTATCCTTTAATCATATATTTTGAATCAAACATTTAAATATTTTCTTTAAATATCGATTTGACTTACATTTACGATCATACATTTTAATTATTCCTTTAAATATATGTTTGACATAGATTTTGAATCAATACATCTAAAAAATTCTTTTAAATATCCGTTTAACTTATATTTTGGATCAGTGTACTAATTATCCTTAACTTTATCGAGTACATCGTGCAATTGCATCGTCTAATGATTTTACGTCCCTCAAAAGAGTAAGGTTTTAGGCTTTTTAGACATTCATTTACAATTTTTTAAGCAAAAATATATTGCATGTTTAAACACATTTTTTTTCAAATCATGTCAGAACTGAAAATTTTCAAGTTTCAAATATTGACTTCAAATTTAAGATCAAAGCGGAGCAAATGATAGGGTCAATAACAGAGAAGGGCTTAAAATGTCCCTTATGTTTTTTAATTGGTACAAATTACTCTTCATCCATCTATCGGTCCTAAAATCCCCCTGATATCCACCTTTCTATTCAAAAATACTCTTTTATCTAATAGATTATACTCCCTCCAATCTCAAAAAGGATAACCTAGTTTGACTTGAAACGGAGTTTAAGAAAAAGAAATAAGACTTTTTAATCTTGTGTTTATAAATTAAAGTTATGTTAAATGTATCAAAATGCCCTTTAATCTTGTGGTCTTAAACATGTCACATGGAAATTTAAAGTTAAATTGTTGTCAAAAAAGGAAAGTGGTTATTTTTTTTTGTGAACAAACTAAAAAGGAAGTGGGACACATTTGAAATGGAGGGAGCACTCATTAGATAAATAGAGGGTAGTAAAATTGTACGAAATCTCATAGTTGAAGGACATTTTAGGCCCTTTTACGTTAAAAAAATTTAAAATTAGTGAATAAATAAGCTTACATGATTGACTTAATTTTGGATTTCATAGTAAATTTAAAATTATAAAAAGGTTAGGTTTCTAAACTCTACAGTCCTCCCTCCCCGGCTCTTCATTTCGTATCTCTTACAAAAAAGATTCCTATTTGGATCTTGTTCATCATTTTTTAAATTTATGACAAACAAGTGAGAGAAAAAGGAGGAAAATAATGATACATTCATATAGAAATAATGAGTTCAATAAAAGATGACTTAATTAAGTAAATATGTACAAATAATATTTTTTTCTTTTCTGGGTACCCAAAATTAAAAAAAAAATCATTTCTCTTATCCCCACTCTCATCCCATCACGACAATATTAATAACTTAATACTAATTAAAAGAATATAAATATGTTAATTCATTTAAAGTTTGAGTCCTGGATATCCTAATTAAGAATAAGAGATTACAAAAAGGAATAAAAGAGAAAATGAAAAAGTCATTTGAATAATTGAGAGAAAATTTTATATTAATGAAAACAATAATTATTTTACATGGACAATCAGTGGGGGTAAGTAAGGATTTTAGTTGGATCCTCATTTATGAGTTTGGTTACGTTACAATAAATTGGGATCGATATAAAATAGGTCAATAGGAAGATCTCATGAAATTAATTATTTTTTCAAAATTATTTTCAATTGTATCTGGTAAAAATTTGAATCCAAAGTGGTTTTATAGAAAAATAAATTTTAAAAATATAATTTATTATTTATTTGAGAAGGGTTTAAATTTGTACCAATCACATTAAGCAATATAATAAATAAATATTTAATAATTTTAATTTAATGGAGCTACTAAAAATAAGGCCAAATATGAGTCAAAGAATTTTCATCGAGGGTATTTAGCCGAAAGGTGGACGTAAGGGGTATTTTAAGGGTGATAGGTGGATGGAAGGTAATTTTGAACCAACTCAAATACTTGAGGGGCATTTTAGACCCTTCAACGGAGACGAGCTTAAAGCTTAATTTCATAAGCTATGGCGTGTATGCACGCGCGCGTGTGTACGTGTGTGCACGCATGTGTGTAGTGTGTGTAAAGGGTTTATACATATTTATACACTATGCATACATTATTATACAATGTTGATTATATTTTCATCTATTTTCATACGTTTTGCATTATATATTTAAAAAAAAAAGAAAAAAAAAAGACCCAACTAGCTCAATTTTCACCAAATAACTCAAATTTTAACCACAATTTCAAAATGACATTCTCAACCAACATAGTCACCCCAAATTTGATATTCAAATCAAGACACACATGATATATAGCAATAACTACTGTGGACTGTGGATTCAATAGTCAAGCTCCATATACAAATGAACCCAACACTTTTGATGTGTAACTTAAATTATATTCAAACTTCCCATAAGTTGCAATAAACAGTAGGTCTAAATTTATAATTTTAAAAATACAATAGATTCAATACTAAATAAATCATAAAAACTAAAAATCATTGAGTTAAATTAGAAGTTCCTCACTAACAATAACACCCACTTAAAACAAATCTCAATTTTAAAAATCTAATTTCTTTGAACTCAAGCTTTGAAGCTTCTTTAATGAGTTCCAATGTAACTTTTCGATTGTTCTTCAATATATCAGTCACCATTAAATGTTTTCAAAGAATTCAACCAAGAAAAATAATGGAGTAATAAAACATCTTATTGAAAATTAGCTAACTAGTCAAAATTTCAAACATAATTGTTAAAAATAACAACACTTTAAAATGATTATTTAAAATGTCACTACAGCAATATTTTTAAAAAAACTAATATATCCTAAATTAGTTCCTAATTTATTTCACATTAGTCACATATTCTCTCTCATATATTATTTTTATAGCAAATTATATATTTCTAATTATCCTCCTAAAATACATTATATTGTCACTCCTCATCAATTTCACTTTCTCTCTATTCATTAATTTTATTCTCCTTCTTGTTCTTTCAGATTCTTTCTTTTTCCTTTTTTATTAAAATGGAAAAATATCAAACAAATTTTTTGTATCATATTCTCATTTAATTGGATAACTTTCTTTTGATTTGTATTTATTGGGTTAATATCAGATATTTTTAGTTTAAATATGTATTTTCTTTGACCGTTTATGTATTCTTGTTTCTAAATTTATTCAACTTCAAAATTATTTATTTAGTAAATTTCCTATTGAGTATGATTTTAAGTAGATCTTGTTACTATCTAGGTAGGTTTTATATTTTGGTGTTTACATTTTTTTAATTTAACTTAATATTTAATTTCATACTTAATTTTATGTTCATATTAGTATTGTCAGTTGTATTTTTTATATGTCAATTGTATTTTCAGAATACTGTATTTATTTAAATAAAATTATAGACGATTAAAATGATATATATTCTTACTTAAATTGTATTCATATTAGTATATATGTTGTATATTTAACCTTTAATTATATCTTTCAACCATATTATATTTATTTAAGCATATTGTATCAATGTGCATTCAAAATAATCATTTTGTATGTTATATTTAAATTCAGTTATCAACTGTATTTGTATTCAATAATAACTGTATTTTGTGTGTTTTATATCAATTTTTTGTACTCGTGTAATTTTATTTTTAGCTTTTGATTAAATAAAAAAAATATTCTAAACAACTTTTATATTTTAAAAGTTGTATCTCGAAAATTGTATTCAAAAAGTTGTTTCCTAACTGTTGATTAAATTCATTATTCACTTTTATTTGTAACTTTCTATTTAAGAAAAGTTGTATTCTAACCTAATTTGTATTCCAAAAATTGTATTCTATTCTATAAGTTGTTTTCTATAATTGTTGAACAAATTTGCATTCCCAACAAATTAATACTTCAATCATTCAATATATACAATCATTATAATTCAATATAGAATAGGGATAACATCATCAAAGTTATATTCAAAATAAATTTATATTCTAATAATCTAATACATAATATCATCAAATTTGTATCCAAACTTATTTGTATTCCTATTATTCAATTTACAATATCACAACAATAAAGTTGTTTTTGAATAAAATTTGAGAAAATCTACTCTCATGGTGCATCACACCAAATTTTGATGAATTGTTTGAGATCATACGAGATCGATCATATCTTGAAAAATAAATTTGATTTTTTGATTGTATATCTCAACCGATTTCTTTGATCATTCATTGATTTCGAGTTTATAGGAACACCGACGATGAATTGCTTCACTTTTTTATTTCAAAATTGCTATCCAAATCTATCAACAATTTTGAATTTTCCAAGAAAAACGATGAGGATCATATACAATTTAAATTTTAACTACGATGCACATAATTTTGATCGTTATATAATTTTGTATTTTTTAAGAGAGAAGGTTGATGAACTTTTTTTTTTACAACTAATCCATGACTCTTGACAAATAAAAATAAAAATTCTTAGAGGAGTTTTGTCCATAAATGATGATCAATCGACATGACTTCTATGAAGAATGAGGATTATCGATGGAGAATCAAATATCGATAACGGGATCTGAATAACAATTGATTAATTCAAAAAAAATTATTCAACGAAGAGTGAGGCAAATAAAAAAACTTCAATTCATTTTCAATGTAGTTACTCGAAAATGGTCATTGAAAATATGTAAAACAATGGTGAAAGGTGTATGAAAGAACAAGAGAGAGATGACATTTCATATTTTTCCAATTGTAAGTAATTAATAATTAGATATTTAAGCGATTTTTTGCTTTTTTAAAATATTTCTCCCGTGATTTCTCCATTCTGATATTTAAAATTTGTATTCTTCTAATTATATAAATTGAATAAATACAAAAGTCAGTCTTATAGCAAATCAAAATATTGTCATTTTAAATAAATATTAAAAGTGTTGACAAGAGATCCTATTAAATGTTAAAATTATTATTTTGAAAATTTTCCCATTTCAATTTAGAACAATAAGGATGGAAAATATGAGCTCGTTTTTGTTTATAATGTTGGGCCGATTGACATGTCCATGTAAACATCAAGTGCTAATTTCAACAATTATATATTTTGTCTGAGTTGCCTTTTGGATAGACTATATCTAGTGAGTGCATATCACCTCTTTCCTCTTTCGCGCACCTCTCTTGTCCCTCTACTTCTTTATATATGTGCTCCGCAATTTCATGTATCTATGTATCTAGCATGAACCGATATATTTAATATATTTGAGTGTATCAGTTTCATCTAGTGTGCTCGATATTTAATATTTAGTGTATCCAAGAAATTTTGCAGCTACCTGCCAGATATTTTTCTACGATTTCACATAATGGAAATTTTCAGCTACGTAAAAGTTAAATAATCACAAATGTATTATGCATACCAACATTGTAATTTAGTATTTTGTCCGTGAGCAAACTCACAAAAGAATTGAACTACTGTATCCTTTTCCCTATATACGATGTGTTTCAGAAACTCTTGTTCGGAAAGGTCAAGAGGACTAGTAGAGTAGTGTACGGGTTATATGTGATGGACCGGAAAACAAAGCCACAACAAGACAAGGTTAAAATAATGTTTTTAACCAAAAAAGGGAATGAAGGCCTATAACTTCGGGACAAGAGACTAGGGCATGTTCCTATGGTGTTCTTAGAAAAATAAAAGATTTTAGACTTGTAGTAACTTTACTATTGATCAATGTATCATATGTCCTCAAGCTAGACAGACCAGCATTCAATTTCCTATAATTCACACTACAGTAGATCATGTGTCTAATTTAGTGAATATGGATGTATTGGGCCCATATAAGGTGAGTACTCATAACGGAATGAGATTTTTTTCTCACTTTAGTGAATGTCAATCTAGATGGACATGTACTTTCTTAATTGCTTTAAAGTATGATAAAATTATTTTTCTGAAATAATTTTGGAAAAATCACTCCACATACACATTTAAAAGATGATATTACGGGTTTTACACCTACTTTTTAAAATCTCGCTTATAACGATTTAATTACGGGTTATAACATATCATTATTTATTTATAAATTAATTAAATTTTACTTTATTAAATAATTAATATTTTTATATTATTATTAGATGATTTAAATAAAGAAGACACCATAATTATCTCTTACACAATTATAGAGATTTACATTGATTCATGTTACTTTTTTATAGTCACATGTCGGATTGACATTGATTCATCTTCTTTTTTTTACACTGTCATTATCTCTTACACCATTTTAGGGATAACATTAATATTAGAGAATCAATTGTCATTATCTCTTACATTATTTTAGGAATTTTTTTCTTCCAGCTTTAACACCCCTATTCTTTCTCAAAACGAATTGTTTGTTTTGAACGAAAGAGTTTTTCCAATTAAAGTGACATTTCAAAAAGGAATTATTTTTTTATTCAGAGTCGCCACTTGAATTGAGTTGTGGTGTTCCAAGTCACCTTTTGTTTAATACCTAATCAAAAGGAAATAATTCTTTGTTTGGTCTGCAACCAGAAATTAAGGTAAGAAATTCTGTTGACCGAGGGGAAGGTATTAGGCATCTCTCGAGTCTCGTTGTTCTAGCACGGTCTCTTTAATTGACTTATACTTATTTTTATTATTTTTGAATATATTTTATAGGTCATGACTTATTTGTTTTATATTGATGAACTTTCATTTGGTCTCAACCTAGATACGTAATTGCATTCTTGGTCATGATGCTAAGAGGCATAACTATCTTCTTCTCTCGAGTACCTCACACCTAATAATTCCAATGTACACCTCTTGATTTAAATTAATGAAAGTTTAATTATTAAAACAATTTAGCCAAGGTGCGTAACCGCATCCTTGAAATTATCTTAGTGTCTCAAAAAAGATGTGTAACCACATTCTTAAGTGAAACATATATATTTAACGTGCCAAAGTGTTCGATCTAACGTTAAACATATATATTATTTCCTTATAAAGACAAAACAAATAAATTAAAATACTAAACTTCTAGATTAAATTTTAGACCAATTTTATGTCATTTTTATTTTTTACTATTCTTAAAGTTGATGCCAAAATTAAAAATAACTTTCTAACTCAACAAAGCAATACTGAATCGTAAAAATAAATATCATTTTTTTGATTGATAAAATAAAAACAAATAATTTTAATCTATTTACTTATTTTAATATCATTTTTATCTTTTACTATTCTTAAGGTTTACGTCAAAATTAAACATAAATTTTCTAATAAAACAAAATAATACTGAATCATAAAAACAAATCTCATTTTTTATTGATAAAATAAAATAAAATAATATAAATCTACTAACTTATTTTATCCTAACAATTCTTACTTTATTATTATTGTCTAAATATAGAAAAGAACAATGTCACCACATTTTATTTTAAAGAGGTTACAACTAATGGATAGAAGTAAATAAATAGAAAATAATCGTCAATTAATGCTACATTCATTAAATAAACAAAGATATAACTCTTTAACCCCATATTCATTTTAATCAAATAATAAATAAAACAAAATTATAATTAAACTAATCATAAAAATTACAACAAATTTCATAAATAAATTAACGATTTAAGGCAAAGTTATTCCTAAAAAAAAAGTTTTGAAAAACCTTGACGGAATGTCGATTAAAAATATCCATAAATTTTTGTAGATTGTATGGGGTGATATATGTATTGTATTGATATGAAAATAAACAAAATTTAGGAAAAGATATGAATGTGTTAGGCAAATTTTTGAAAGAAAATAAAAAGGAAATGAAGTTTTATAAAAAAAAATTCTTGTGCAGATTTTTTTTTATGTTGCTCATCTATTTTATGTTTTCTTCTCCTTTTTCCATTCTATTTTGTATGTATTAGTATGTATATATTAATAGTAGTGTACTAGTGTAGGTGATGTGGGGGAAGATGTGAGGAGTTGTGTGTAGTGGGTTGAGGGAAATGGGTAGTAATGGAGTTAAGGAAGGTTATTATTAATAATTAATATAAAAATTATAATAAGAAGAATATCATCTAATTATTAAAATAAAATAATAATTGAATAGCTAATATAAAATTATAATTAAGAAAGATTAGTCTAAACAAAAATCAAAATAAATTTTTTTGGTTTCAAATTTTTAAAATAAACTAATTAAAATAAGACAAAACTTAAATATCTAAAAGAAATATTTAAGGAATAAAAAAAATAGTGTAAAACCTTATCTTCAACCAAATATTACGTGTCTACAGTTTGCCCCTCTATGACTGGAAATACGAAGTGTTTTTAGACAAAGAAGTTGACAAAACGACAAGTTTTGAACGGACTCTTATTTAAAAGAAAAATATGCGACCGTGTCCTTGTTTTGGACTGCCTACATATCCCGGGTTGTAAGGGAATCAAGTCATGTGCAGTTCAAGGAGATGAGGTGATAAATTCAAAGTTAAGTGAGGTTCCATTGAGGCTCCATATTTCGGATCTTCTCCTTATTTACATAAATATGAAAACTAATAGTCGAAAGGAAAATAAATGTACAAGCTCCTATCTATGCAACGTTTTCTTGAGTCTTCACTTGAATCTTGACTTTAAGATATCACCCTGATTTTTGGGTGAGTATCCTAACCTTGAATTGGATTTGAGGTTGAACTTGCCACTTAGATTGAGCTTTTGACACTATTCATTGAAGATGTGAAGAAGTCAGCTTTTGACACTATTTATTGATCGGAACCTGACTAGTAAAAGATGTGAAGAAGTCAGGTTGTTACATGCATTGAAGAAGTTGATTCTGACCATCATGAGATTGATTATTCTAAAAAAGATTTGAAACTTTGTTCTTGAGTTTCAAATTCATGTTTCGCTTAAGGAAACCTAAAAACCATCACCAATAAAAGAAATAAACAAAATTTTTGCCCAGTTTTCATTGGGAAAAATTTGTAAGTTATTAGCAAATGTGAATGAATATAAATAAATAAACTCAGACTAGGAAGTGTTTATTCTACAAGAAAATAACCAAATTCCATTATGTGGGAAGGTCCTACTAATCTCATTATCCAGGAGGGTCCTTCTAGTCCCATTATTCAAGAAGGTCATTGTTATACTTTATCCCATTATCCAGGAGAGTCCTGCTAATCACATTATGAGGAGGGTTCTGCTAATCCCATTATTCAGGAGAGTCCTGCTAATCACATTATGAGGAGGGTTCTGCTAGTCCCATTATCCAGGAGAGTCCTGCTAATCACATTATGAGGAGGGTTCTGCTAGTCCCATTATCTAGGAGGATCCTGCTAATTTAATTATGTAGGAGGGTCTTTCTAGTCCAATTATTCAGGAGGGTCCTTCTAATCCCATTATCCAGGTGGGTCCTGCTCCCATTATCCAGAAGGTCCTGCTAATTCCATTATTAGGAGGGTACTTCTAGTCCCGGTATCCAAGAGGGTCCTGCTAATCTCATTATCCAGAAGGGTACTGCTAGCCCCATTATCCATGTAGATTCTGCTAATCCTATTATGAGGAGGGTCCTGCTAGTCTTATTATACAAGAGGGTCTTGCTAATCCCATTATCCAGGTGGGTCCTGCTAATCCCATTATAATAGGTTCCTGCTAGTCTCATTATCTAGGAGGGTCCTGCTAATCACATTATGAGGAGGGTCCTTTTATTCCCATTATCCAGGAGGGGCCATCTAATCCCATAATCTATGAGGGCCTTGCTAGTCCCATTATCCAGGTGGGTCTTGCTAATCTAATTATGAGGAGGGTCCTGCTAGTCACATTATCCAAGAGGTTTCTGCTAATCCCATTATATAGGTGGGTCCTGTTGATCTCATTATCTGAATCAACATGCTTAATTAAAACGAGATAGATGAAAAACCCTCAACAAACATTCTATATGAGCTAGCCAAGCCCAAGAAACTCTTAATATTAGTTGGACACGTGGGTTTAGGCCAACTTTCAACTTCTTTTATCATTTGGGTATCCACTATTATTCCATCACCAGAAACTATTTGGCTTAAGAAGGCCACACACTCAATCCAAAAACTCACACTTGGAGAACTTGGCATACAACTCCTTATCTTTTAAAGTGTGAAGGACTATTCTGAGGTGACTAACATGATATTCCATATTCCTTGAACTGAATAATATGTCATCAATGAAGAGGATAACAAATATATCTAATGAAGGCTTAAAGACTTTGTTCATAAGATCTATGAACATAGCTGGTGCATTAGTCAAATCGAACGATATGAAAAAAAAACTGATGGCAGCCTGTTCTAAGATCAAATTTTATCTCATATATTGTTCTCATACATTTTTCTAAAATTTGTCTTTGGAATATCACATTCCCTAACTTTCAACTGATGCCATCCCGATCTGAGATTAAATTTTGAGAAGTAAGAAGCACCCTGATGTTGGTCGAAAATATCATATATCCTTGGAAGAGGATACTTATTCTTGATGGTAACCTTATTCAATTTGTGGTAGTCTATACATATACTAAGGAAACCATCCTTCTTTCTCACAAACTAGACTGGAGCACCCCAAAGTGAGTCACTTGATCGAATAAAACCCTTATCTAACAGTTCTTTCAATTGTTCCTTCAACTCCTATAGCACTACCGGTGTCATTCTATATGGCTGAATATAGATAGGACGAGTATCTGGAATGATGTCTCTACCGAAGTATATTTCTCTCTAAGGAGGGACTCCGGGAAGATCAGTAGGAAAGGCTTGTGAAATCTCTTTTACTATAGGAACTGATAGAAGGGAAGGTACCGCAACACTTGAGTTATCAACTCAGACTAAGTATTGAATACATCCTTTTAAAACTAACTTACTCTCCTTAATATACAAAATTAAATGACCCTTAGGCACAGATGAACTACGACTCCACTCTATGACTGGCTCATTAGGAATCTAAAACTTGACAACTCGGGTTCTACAATCTATTGATGCATAACATGAATGAAGCCAGTCTATATCTAGCATGACATCAAAATCTACAATGTCAAACTTTACTAGATCAGTGATGGTATTCTTCTGATTGATAAAAATAGGACAATCAGGATAGACTATTTCCGCTAGAATAGACTCTCCGACAGAGGTAGAAACATAAAAAGGTTCAGAATGTTTTTGAGGAAGAACCTCAAAGTGATTTGCAACATAAGGAGTTACGAAAGATAAATGTGCTCCTGGGTCTAGCGAAGAATAAATATCAAAAGAAAAGACTTTGATCTTACCAATGACAACATCTTGATGGTTCTCATGTTCTTGGCGTCTAGTGATTGCATAGAGGCGGTTTTCCCCTCCGCCAGTAATAGAAGTTGCACCTCTATGTGCAGCCTTGTCTTGTGGAGCAACTGATGAAGATTGAGCTCTCTTACTCTGATTTCCAGTACCTTACCTGTTCTTAGGGCACTCTTTCATGAATTAACCCACTTGACTACACTTAAAGCAACATGTTTGGCTATCACGACATTACCTGGGTGGTAAATACCATACCTAGACATGCACTAGCCCATCTATCTCCTTGTGCCACACTTTCTTGAGACTTCATAGTCTAGATCTGTAGTTCTGCGAATTCAAGGCATGATGCTCACCTTCATTTCTAGGTGCACGAGCACTAGATAATGCTGGTGCAGGGCCCATTTGTTTCTTGAACTGTGACCGATTCGAAACCACCCTTCTGCTACCTAGACTCATTACTAGTCTAAGCTTTCTTGATTTATACTCTTCTCTCAGCTTCTCCTCTTCCACTTTCTGCATATAAACCTTCAATTTGGATACGTCCATATCACCGATCAATGTTGCAACTCTTCCCTTTTTGCTTGATGCA
>NC_028637.1:72929653-72982153 GCF_001406875.1 Solanum pennellii | reverse complement strand
TTCCATGTCAAGAAATACCCCTAACTCATTCTATGCTAGAATTATGGCTATTTGAAAATGACCAAAATCACTTCATAAAATTAGAAAATATTTCTAGATTTTCGCCTTTATTTCGAAAAGTGATTATTTTAAATTTCTTAGATTATCCTTAATTATTTTGAGTTACGAGATGTTACACTAACTACTTTCCTTCATGTTTTCTACCATACTTTGCACAAATATGATTCACAACATAAAGACCACCACCTTTTCCTTCTTGAGACTTGGGGTAGACA
Organism: Solanum pennellii; assembly: GCF_001406875.1. Lineage (NCBI taxonomy): Eukaryota > Viridiplantae > Streptophyta > Magnoliopsida > Solanales > Solanaceae > Solanum > Solanum pennellii. The sequence goes on along the minus strand of NC_028637.1, from coordinate 72,981,878 downwards.
TATTACCTTTGTTGAGCCTTGGAGTCTTAGGAGTACCTTGCTTGGGGAACCTCTTCTTGAACCTCTAATCCTGTCTTGGAATGATTTCCATTTTCCGCCCTTGTCCTCTTCAAATCCCTACAAACTTGCTTATGATTTTTCTTCTCAATTTGTTTAGCATGGACCATGAGAGGGTAGATATCCATGCTAGGAATCAAAAACTCCCACCTGCATTCATTAATAACAAGGTTGGATATACCCATGACGAATTTATTCATCTTAGAAATAGCATCCCCAGCCATAGTAGTAACATGTTTTGATAGTTGAGTGAACTTGAATCTATAATCCTTCACACTCATACTCCCTTGACGAATATTGATGAATTCTTGCATTTTCCTCTCCCTTAATTCTAAGGGGAAGAACCTACAAAGGAAATATGTCTTGAATGAAGACCAACTAATCGGACCTTCTCTAACAAGTCTCTCCACCTTCCATTGTTCATACCAAACATGATCCAGATCATTAAGTTGATAGGCGGCTTGTTCCTCCTTTTCTTTAGACGACACACCCATAGCCTTTAGCACTTTGAACACTTCATCCATGAGTAATCCTCCACTTTCGAGCCAAAGAAAGTAGGGGGATTTATCCTCATGAAATCCTTAATCCTAGATTCGATAGTGCTAGCATTGGTGTTCACTTGCACCCTTGAATACCTAGAAACTTTACTTACACTAGAGTCAAGATATGAATAGCCGCTCTTATTTAAATATTAGACATATTCCCTTCTTCAATAGGAACTTGAGGTTTATAAGGATCTTGAGGGGGAATCCCCTTATTCACATTGTTCTCTTAGGCCCATCTAGCATTGTTCCTTGTTGCATTCATTGTCTATAAGCACAAGAAAAGGATTAAAAGAAAGGACTAGATAGAGTTATGACTCTCATGTACAAGACTCTACCTAAGGGTGTAATTTGTGACATCAATCCTACACTATTCTCAACCTTATACTCTATTACCAAGTTTGTAACGATCGAGGAGCACCCCTTAGTCGTAACCGGCGTCTTCATCCTCGAGAGACTTAGACAAGCCCTTAGCATTTGTCAAAGCATATATCATATAATAAAAATACGGAAAAAATTATAAATTTTACTTTGGAAGTTCAACTTCACTTCATAAATGAAAATAGAATATAAATTTGTCACTCAATACCATCTAACATCGGATATATAAATTTTGGATTTATCCCTTACATCAACAAGGATACTAGAATGAGGAAATACAATAATGTCTTCGAACATAAGCAAAGAACTAAAAGCTATATCATAAAGTCTTGTCCTCAGACATGAGGACTCACCAACATTGAGAAGCAACTTCCAAGTATCCTTGAAAAGCGACGTTGATTACTCAATGGCCCGAACCTACTTTGTTTGAAAAAAAGGGAAGAAAATATGGGTTATTACATTAAACGTCCTAAATATGGCATTTATGCATAAAAATCATCAATGCATGTATAAAGGACATGTTAGTCAAAACATATTTTTTTACCAAGTAAATCCAATATACACATAAAATAAGAATCATAATCCACCTCAACATGATATAATCCCAACATGTATACAACCCTAGCAATACTTGTGTAATGCAAAGAATAGAATCCCCTAACCCTATTCAAAGTTATCACATTAAGCAACCTACTTTATACATAAATTCATAATCTCATATTTCATCATAACCTGCTATATTCATATAGATCATACATAAATGAACATACATGAGTTATAAGAAAAACAATCACAACAGAACACTACTAGAACCATCTCATAAGATTCCACCAGTGTAACGTGCAAGAGAAGTCTCATACTCTCCCTCACACAATGTAGAAAACCCCTCAATAAAACCCCTAGTTAGAATCCATACATTTCCTTTATTCATTTACTTTTACATTAGGGAAAGTGGTTGCAATAATCGACATTAGACCATGTGAGCTACATGGAATTCGGTGTTCTACTCCCACACAAAAAAAAGGGTTAACACTTGACTAAGGGGTAACCTTTCGTGTATATCTATCTCGATGGATACATTAAGCTAGAGTCCTATGTGGACACCTAACTAGGATGACCTAAGGGAGGTTACTTGTGATAGGTGAATGAAATGAACCCATCTAGACATTGCACAACTAGCTTCTTAGGGAGTTCTACAAAGGTATTCTAATGAATGTTTCGATATACATGTTCATTATGCATGGCTTTGTTGTATTTGTGTACTGATTATGAAGATGTGCATGGTATGAATCTATATGATGTGGTCTTATTCTTATGTGCATAAGTTGGTCTTAATTATGATATGATGAAGGTATTGTTGGCATAAATGAAGTTGTCTATATGGAACTGTTGATGTATGAAATATTGTGTTAAGGCTTGTGGTCTCATGATAGGTTTAATAAATATGTGTCAGCTTATGGGGCTTCAAATGTACATTGCACTAGTGGACTTTGATTGGGATTGTGAGTAAGGTTTTATAATTCTTTATTTGAAGTGAAGTGAATGGATGTGCAAGATTATGTAGCTTACTATAAATGCCATTACAGTTTTGACTTAAGAGTGTCTATGATGTATTATACTTTTATTACGGTATGTGTTGGATTATGTAGGTTGTATGTATTCTTTCTTTGTGTCCTTAAGGTTTTGCATTGTACCAAACATCACTAGAGGGTTACTTGGGGAAATACGAAGTAAGAAGAAAAGGATTCATTGTAAAGAGGAAATAGATTACTGTAAAGTGACCCTAAATGTGGCTTAAATTCTATGTGTGATTTTATATGATGTTTGGCCTTTGAATATGTCTATATGAAGTATCTGAATGATATAAATGCAATTGTATATATGTTTTATGAAGATTTTCTCAAAAAATCATGAAGTATGATTTCAAGAAAATGTCTCCTTTAAATGCATGGTTTGCATGGTTGCCATACTTAGTGCATTCTTGTACTAACTCCATTCTTCTCTACTTTTTACAAAAAAAAGTGTAGGTTATGGATGCTTAAAAGGATGTCTCTATGATTGAGGAGCTTGATATGTGATTCGCAAGCTCAAGTAAATGAATCCTTAAGTCAAATGATCTCCTTCATTATGGTTTACTGTAAAGTGTAGCATTATTGTACTAATGATTTATGTTATAAGGGTCGTGTCCTTAAAGTACTTTTATAATGTTGAGTATAGGATGAGAAAAAGAGAGTAGAGGCTTCACTAAGTATGATGATATTATATATATACATATATATATGAAGTAAGTTTCAGTATATGATGTGCTAAGAAAGGTTTAAATTTTCTGCTAAATTTACTTATGACAATGCGATGAATGATTACTATGTGCTTATATAAGACCTCTAAGAGGAAAGTACGCCATGTTACTTCTAGGGGGTACTCCCCGAATGTGAAAAACGTAGAGAATGAGGTTTATGAAAGTGGTTTTAGGTTCTAAAAGTCTCATATTGCCACGTCAAGTAGAGTCTCGATCATCTGTGGTGAGTCGCGACACATCTATGAGCTAGAGGATATAGGCCGATAGAGTTTCCCTTCTTCATCATTCTCATATCGTGCCATAGAACTTAACTCTATAAGATCTCTGTATTATGTTTTCTTGTCTGGTAGTATTTTAGATATGATTGCTTAGATAAGATGGTACTCTATGCTTGAGGGAGAAAAGGTGAGTTTTGATGCTTATCTTGGTTTTATGGTTTGATGAGTATGTGTGAAGGTGAATTTGGAATGTTTTGATAATGTGATGCCAATTTTGGCTATGTATGCGAAATATGAGAAATTATATGTTATGTTGATATGATGTCCCTTGTGGATATATATGTGACCTGTAACAATCCTAAAAAAATTGAATAAATAAATATTTAAGGTGATTTTATTATTATTTAAAAATTAGAAATTTTAAGGGCATAATGGTTCTTTCAGGTATTAATTAAAATAAATCATATTTGTATTAATTTAATTAAATCCTATGTTGACTAAGTCTTGAATTAATATCTTAAACCTATGCTAACACTCTCCTAATCACATTTATCACCTCTCCACGTTCAAAAAAACCTCTCTTGTTCTCTCTGCCAATGACGTGAAGAATAAAAAATTAGAAAAAAAGATTCTTCACACTTGAAGAACTCACTAAAAAGTCTAAGGAAGCAAGTTAATAAAAAACGTTAAGGAAAGGGAGATTTCGGTCGAGTTGGTGGTGGAACTTTAGGTGAATTTGGTGAGCTTTTGGAGACAAGTTTGGGCAGCAACTTCAATCTTGACCAACATCAAAAGATATGGGTTTCTCTCCTGGAATTCTTTCTCCAAGAGTATTTTCTTTCGAACGATTCTCAACTCTTGAAAACTAAGGTTGTTCCCCTTTGTATGTCCTTGTCATTAGCTCCCAAATGAATTCGTAGGATGGGTATGTTGTGATCCTAGATTTAAGCATGAATGATGTATTTATATTAATTATGAAAAATTTTTATGTGAGGGAAATTACGAAAATGATATTCGAAGTGTAACAAAAAATTTGGTTTTGTGTGTGCATTGTGGGCAGTGGGTTTAGCCACTTTTTGGGGTCGAATGTTCATGTGTTTTTGGAGTATTTTATGTGTGTAATCTGTGTGTAATGTGGTGTTCATTCTAATGAAAAATGTAGGGCTGTATGCCACATTTTTAGCTAAGTAAACTCATGAAAGAGGTGAATAAAAATGAGTGATGAATATAAAAAAAATTCCAGATTTCATACCCTCCCATAATGTTAAATTCTGAGTTTTAAAAAAAAAAAAAAATAAGTGAGGTCAATGGGGATTGAATCCAAGACCTCACATGTTTATAAGGCTGAAGAAAAAAAGAGGGGCTAAGGGGAATTGAACCCCTTAGGTGCTGGTTATCGCGAGGGAGAAAAGAAAAAAGGGAAAAGAAAATAGGCTAGGGGGAGTCGAACCCCCTGGCCACTTCTTTTCGCATGAAAGGAAAAAAAATGGGGCTGGGGGGAATCGAACTCGAAACCTATGGGGAGGAGAAGAAGAAAAATCAAATAAACAAATAAATGGGAGACGTGGGGTTCGAACCCACGACCTCCCTGTACGCGCGAGGAAGAGAGGAAAAAAGGGAGATGCGAAGCGTGGCGATCGAACCCACGACCTCAGCGATGAAGGGGGATGCGAAAAAAATAAGGATATAAAGTGAGGCTGTGGGGATTCGATCCCACAACCTCACTGCCACTAATTTTTTTTTAAAAAAAAAGAAAGAAAGAAGATAGAGGGGCTATGGGGGTTCGAACCCACCACCTCACAGCCTCCTCCTTAGCAAAATTAAAAGAAAAATAAGGGGGCTTTGGGGGTTCAAACCTACAACTACTCTATTGTAGCAAATTTAATTCTAAAAATCAAAGGGGTTGTGGGGGCTCGAACCCCCAACCCTTCGGTTAACTAAGAGTAAAATTAAAATAGAAAATTAAATCTTTCATGTAAATGTTGAGATTTAATTTAGAATTCTAATTAAAATAGAATATTAATTCTTACATGTAACTATTGAGATTTAATTTAGAATTCTAATTAAAATAGAAAATTAATTCTTTCATGTAAATGTTGAGTTTTAATTTAGATTTCTAATTAAAATAGAAAAGTTATTCTTTCATGTAAATGTTGAGATTTAATTTAGAATTCTAAGTAAAATAGAAAATTAATTCTTTCATGTAAATGTTGAGATTTAATTTTGAAATTTAATTAAAATAGAAAATTAATCCTTTCATGTAAATATTGAGATTTAATTTAGAAGTCTAATTAAAATAGAAAATTAATCATTTCATGTAAATGTTGAGATTTAATTTAGAGTTCTATTGTTATGGATATTAGAAATAAAATCAATGAAAAATATAAATGATATCCAAGTGATTCAAGATTTGATTCCCGTGCCCAAACTTCCGTATTGATACATAATTCAAGAATTATGCCATCTACTTTGATCAAAAATCAAGATCTTGGCATATATACAAGGTACATAAGTCTTGTAATACATAATCTTAGGAAAGTAAGAATCACTTAGTGAACTATGAATGAAGTCCGATGGCTTGTATGTGCAAACACATAAGTCTAACATACGTTCAAAAATTAAGTGAACCTAAGATGTACGTAATGAAATGATGAACCTTATGAGGGTTAAGTACGAGTGAAAGATACACTAAATGGCCAAGTACATTGGCATATGATGAGATGAACTATGAAATAAAGAAATGAACATTCACGTAATAAGAGGTGAGTAACTAAGAAAAACAAATGTGCTAATAATGAAGAATGTGGTGACAATCATGATGTGAGGCTATTGTATATGATGAGAGCAATCTCAAATGAGCCTAAGTAAATGTTACCAATACGTATTCACCAATGAGAGTGTAAGTTAATGAAAAGACTAGTGTCTACGAACACTCTAATAAAAATATTGAGTTTAAAACACTCAATACTAATGATGAGATGAGAAATCATCTAATGAGCTATGTTGTCCTCATACTAGAAGACAACTTCCATGATGTATGATTTGAATGTAATGGAACTTTATACAGAGCACCGATAGGCAAGCTATGAGTAGTGATGCCTTCTTTCGGGAAGGGCGAAGGTTCACGTAACTCTTATAAGATGAGACTGTCCGGCTTGCTGGGTATGGGTATCCATACATCTCCTAGTCTTTGAACCTATACTGCTAATATAGGGATCTGGCGGGATTAAATTCCCATATATGCTAGCATGTTATTGAGTCACTTTGGCCGGTAATTTTACCTCTTTTCGGTGTGGGGGAGCTTGATTTCACGTCACATGATCTATGTCGGTTAAAATTAAAGTTCCCAATGAATAAATGAGTCCAGCCTCAAATGGATCATGTACAGAGATGAATGATACCAAAGGTGTTAGGATAGAATAATCAGGAGGTGAGCTAGATCAAGGTAATGGCATTAGGTTATTTCTGATCACTGCACAGCAAACCCGATGAAAGTCTTAAACTACATCCTCGGTATAGCTGGTGTTCACACTAGCCTATGAATAAAATGAAATGAATTATGTATGAATGAATGAAGCAGACTCTGTGTTTGCTAATGAAGACTCCCTGGTTGAGGTCCCTTATGTTGAGCCCTCATTTTGGAAATTCTTAATGTCAAGTCCATGATAACAAGATCTCATGGCATATGAATGAATAATATGAAAGAAGCTATGTGTTATATGTTATGTACTATATGAAGTTGTTATGTGTTGTGTGCAATACGATAATCATAATGATGAATGTTACTCTCATGGCATAACTTTCCCAGTCTCAAGTTGGCAAGTCTACTGACTTGACTTCCAAAAATCATGTCGTTAGGAAAGAGCTATTCTTTCTCATGCATGTCCTTGGTATGTGATTTCATATACCCATACTTTGTCCAAGTTTTTACTAATTCCATACAAACATCTACTTTTAGGTGCAGGCACAGGTGGGCAATAGAGCTACAGGTTCGTTGTTGCAGCTATCCGGACGTCAGCATTCATCCGGAGTTTGGTAGGTCCTCATTCATTCGAGGATGCTACTGTTTTACATTCTAGCGTAGTTTAAGAGTTGAGCTAGTGGAGAATGTTCCACTAGCGTTTCTTTCTTGGTTTTGTTCAGACTTTGTATTGGTGCTATATTAGCCATTATACAATTAATACTTAATTAATTATTTCTTTCAGTTGCTTATCTCTTTAATGTTAGATGGTTGATGATGAATGATTATGAAATGTTAAAAATTTCTAGAAAGTATGTTTAAAGAATTAAAAGTTTCAAATTTTCCGCTAAAATTAACCTATGTAAAGTAAGGATGATGTAAGTAGGCTTGTTTGTGACCTCTGAGAGGTCAACGACGCCGGTCTCGTCTGGGGTCTAGATTCCTGTCGTGACAAAGTTGGTATCAGAGCACTAGGTTACATTCCATGAATAATGAGTTAACATCAACCACATTGAGTAGTTTCTATCTCATGGTAGTGAAGCTTACCACTATCTACGATTGGAGACTGCATGATGCGTAGGAAAAATTTCCCTTCGTTTGATCTTATCGCGCTTTTTTTAATGTCTGAATTCTTGGTGTTATGAACGTGTCTAACATCAATCCTTGTTGTTTTCCGAGAATGAACACTTGGAGGACTAAGGGTCTGAGAAGGGGAGGAGCAACAGCTAGGGGTAATCAGAATCTACCCCAGGCTCCAGCTGAAGGAGTGGCTATACCGGTTAACCCAGCTGGGTTGACTGATGCTGAGGTGAGGGAATCTCCAGCCCAGATGTCACTGGCCATCATGATGCAGGCTCAGCCTATGACTGCCCAAGTCAACCGACAGGATGTTCCAAGGGAGAACCAACCGTTCGCAGCATGGCTGACAGACTGCAAGATTTCAAGAGGATGAATCCTTTTATATGCACAGGGGCTAAGACTTCAGAGGATCCTCAAGAGTTTATAGACGAGGTACATAAGATCATGGTGGCTATGGGGGCCACTGATATTGAGAAGGCTGAGTTGGCTTCCTACCAGCTCAAGGATGTTACACAGACTTGGTGCAAGATGTGGCAAGATAGTCGTGTCTTAGGTGGAGTGTCAATCACATGGTAGTTGTTCAAGACAATATTTCTGGAGAGATTCTTCCCCCGAGAGATGAGAGAGGCCAAGGTTGAGGAGTTCATCAACCTTAAACAAGGCTCTATGACGGTCAGGGAGTATTCCCTAAAGTTTGTTACGATATCAAGGTAGTTACTTACCTTAATATTTAATATCAAGAATTAGGAGAGTACTTAGCTTTGTTGGAATTATCCTGGTATGCTACTTCCCTAGTTTCGAACAGCAGGGATGAAATGAGCAAGTTCCTCATGGGAATCAATGGAGACTTGGAGGTAGAGTGTCAGTCTGCGATGCTCTATGATAATATGGACCTTTCCAGGTCAATGGTGCATGTCCATCAGGTTGAGGACAGCCCCAAGAGGAGAGGTGTTCATTATGTTAGGAGGCGTAGGGCTCAAGATCAGCCAGTTCACAGCTATGCATGCCATAAAAATAATTTTGGCGACCGTGAGCAGCCTAGATTCAAGAAGGGGCAACAGAGTTCTTAGAGTTCTAACCCTCAGAGGAATACAACACCTAGAAGAGGCATAACTGAACCCAAGAGGGGCAATGGAGGCGAGATGCAGCGTCCTAGGAAGAATTGTGCTTAGTGTGGCCGAGCTCACAGTAGAGAGTGCAGACATGGCACTAATGCCTGCTTCGATTGTGGTAAAAGCGGACACATGGTCAGAGACTATCCACAGAATAGAGGTCAGGCTGGAGGTAATGCTCAGTCAAGGCCTATCCCACAGAGTGCAGCAGCAGCCGAACTTCCCAAGAGGAACAAATTCTATGCCCTAAAGGGTAGGGAAGAGCAGGAGAAGTCAGCTGATGTGGTCACATGTATGCTGCAAGTATTGTCAACTTCTATTTATGCTTTACTTGATCCTGGGTTTACGCTTTCCTTTGTGACTCCTCTACTTTCCCATACTTTTGAAATACTACCTGAAGTTCTGCATGATCCTATAGTTGTTAGTACACAATTAGGAGAAAATGTAAGAACTGGTAGGGTATACAAGGATTGCCCCATAGTTGTAAGTGGTAAGATTATGTGTGAAAACTTGATTGATTTACCCATGCATGATTTTGATATTATTCATGGCATGGACTATCTTCACAGTTGTTATGCTTGCTTGGACTGTCGTAGTAGAGTGGTGAGATTTCGCTTCCCTGATGAAGAAGAGTTAGTCCGGGAGGGGTACAATTCGATTCATCCTAATCCCTTGATTTCAAATCCTAAGGCTAATAAAATGATGTCGAAGGGTTTATTATGTCATCTTGTAAGTGTTAATGATTTAAATCATGACATTCCTTCCATAGACTCAGTGCCCGTAGTGAATGAGTTCCTAGATGTGTTTCCTGAAGATTTGCCTAGAGTCCCTCCCCTTCGAGAGATTGACTTTGGTATTGACATAGAACCCGATACTAAACCAATCTCAATTACTCCTTATTGAATGGCTCCAGCTAAACTCAAAGAGTTGAAGCTGCAGTTACAAGATCTCACTGATAAGGGTTTTATTCATCCAAGCATATCCCCTTGGGGCGCTCCAGTGTTGTTTGTAAAGAAGAAAGATGGGACCCTTAGAATGTGTACTATTATCGGTAGCTCACAAAAGTCATTGTAAAGAATAAGTATCCACTTCCCAGAATTGATGATTTGTTCGATCAACTCCAAGGGTCTAGTTTCTTCTCTAAGGTTGATCTTCCTTCAGGGTATCATTAGCTTAGGTTTAGGGATTGAGATGTCCCAAAAACAGCCTTTCGTACCCATTATGGTCATTATGAGTTCTTGGTTATGTCGTTTGGTCTCTCGAATGCACCTGCTACATTTATGGATCTCATGAACTGAGTCTTCCGTGAATACCTTGACTCTTTCGTCATAGTATTCATTGATTACATTCTTGTCTACTCTAAGACCAAGGAAGAGCATGAACAACATTTGAGACTAACCTTGCATGTACTTAGATAGCATCAACTGTATGCCAAATTCAGCAAGTGTGAATTCTGCCTGAGATCAGTGACCTTCCTTGGCCATGTTGTGTCCGATCAAGGTGTAGAAGTGGACCCCAAGAAGACTGAAGCTGTTAAGAACTGGCCAAAGCCTCTTAGTCCCACCGATATCCGTAGCTTTCAGGGATTGGCTGGTTGGTTACTACCACAGGTTTGTGGAGGGCTTTTCTTCCATTGCTGCCCCACTTACAGCTTTGACGAAGAAGAAATCTAAGTTTGAATGGACGGAGACTTCTGAGAAGAGTTTCCAGAAGCTCAAGGACAGGCTCACTTTAGCCCCGGTTTTTACACTGCCTAAGAGTGGCGAGAATTACACTGTCTACTATGATGCATCTAGGGTTGGTTTGGGATGTGTTCTTATGCAAGCTGGTAGCGTGATAGCCTATGATTCCAGACAACTCAAGGTTCATGAAAAGAATTATCCCACTAATGACTTGGAGTTGGCAGCTGTGGTGTTTGCATTGAAGTTGTGGAGGCATTATCTATATGGAGTGAATGTGGATGTGTTCACAGATCATAAAAGTCTCCAGTACATGTTCACACAAAGGGAGTTGAATTTACGTCAGCGTAGATGGTTGGAGCTGTTGAAGGATTATGACATGAATGTGCACTACCATCCAGGTAAGGCTTATGTTGTGGCTGATGCTTTGAGAAGTATGATCATGGGCAGTACAACCCTCATTAAGGACGAGAAGAAGGAGTTGGCAAAAGAGGTACACACACTGGCCACACTGGTGGTGCGATTGGTTGACTCTACTAGTGGGGATGTTCAGTTCACCCTAGTTCTGAATCATCCCTGCTAGTTGAAGTCAAGAAGGTTCAACATCTTGATCCTGTGTTGATGGAGCTGAAGGACTCAGTGTTGTAAAAAAGGAATGAGTCTTTATCTTTGAGGGATGATGTCATACTTAGATACCAGGACAGGCTGTGTGTACGAGGTGTGGATGATTTACGGACCAGGATTGTGGCAGAGTCCCATGGCTCCAGATATTCCATACATCCACGTTCCACCAAAATGTATCATGATCTTAAGCAGATTTATTGGTGGGATGGCATGAAGAAGGACATTGTAGAAAATGTGGCTAAGTGTCCTAATTGTCAGCAGGTTAAGGATGAGCATCTTAAATCTGGTGGTCTGACTCAGATTATTGAGGTTCCGACTTTGAAGTGGGAGGCCATTAATATGGACTTCGTGGTTGGTATTCCGAGGACTAGGAGGCAGCATGACTCCATATGGGTTATTGTGGACAGATTGACTAAGCCTGCCCACTTTATCCCTGTGAAGTCTACTTACAGAGCCGAGGATTATGCGAGACTTTACATTGATGAGATTGTGAGATGACATGGGACTCCTTTGTCTATCATTTTAGATAGAGGATGTCAGTTTACTTCACATTTTTGGAGATCTTTCCAGAAAATCTTGGGCATGCAGGTAAAGCTTAGCACTGCATTTCATCCTCAGACTGATAGGCAAGAAGATCGCACCATTCAGACATTGGAGGACATGTTGAGAGCGTGTGTGATTGACTTCAGAGGTAACTGGGATGACCATCTGCCTTTGATAGAGTTCTCGTATAATAATAGCTATCACTCCAGTATTGGGATGGCACCGTTTGAGGCATTGTATGGTAGGAGGTGTAGATCTCCAGTTGGATGGTTCGAGGTTTGAGAATCATCAATTTTGGGTCCAGAGATCATTCATGAGGCCTTGGAGAAAGTTAGAGTGATTAGGGACAGTCGACAAAAATCATATGCAGACAATAGAATTTAATGTTGGTGACCAGGTTTACTTGAAGATATCGCGTATGAAAGGGGTGATGAGATTTGGTAAAAAAAGGAAGCTGAGTCCGAGGTATGTGGGGACATTTGATCTTACAGCGTGTGGGTGAGGTCGCCTATGAGTTAGCATTGCCTGCGGAGCTAGCGTTTGTTCATCCAGTCTTTCATGTCTCTATGTTGAAGAATTTCCTAGGTACATCATCAATACTACCTGTTGGAGGTTTAGGGGTTGGTGAACACTTGTCCTATGAGGAGGTACTTGTTGAGATCTTAGACAAACAGGTCAAGTGGCTGAGGAACAAGGAGATTGCCACAGTGAAGGTATTTTGGAAAAATCATCTTGTTAAGGGTGCTATGTGGGAGGCTGAGGCCGATATGAGATCCCGCTATCCTCATCTTTTAAGCTCTTAAGGTTAGACTTCCCACTCTTAAGCCCATGTTTCCTGATCTCTTCATATTTTTTATTATTGGTTGATTGTGCATAGCGATTATGTTATGGTCTAATTGGCATTACAATGTGTAATGGTAGTGTTATTCGGGGACGAATGTTCCTAGGGGGGGGGGGATAATGTAACAATCCCAAAAAAAGTTGAATAGATAAATGCTTAAGGTGATTTAATTATTATTTAAAAATCTGAAAATTTAAGGGCATAATGGTCCTTTCATATATTAATTAAAATAAATCGGATTTGTATTAATTTAATTAAATCCTATGTTGACTAAGTCTTGAATGAAGACTCCGAAACATATGCTAACACTCTCCTAATCACGTTTATCACCTCTCCACGTTCAAAAGAAAACCCTCTTGTTCTCTCTGCCAATTAATGTGAAGAAATAGAAACTTTGGAAAAAAAAGATTCTTCACACATGAAGAACTCACTAAAAATTCTATGGAAGCAAGTTAATCAAAAACGTTAAGGCAAGGGAGATTTTCGTCGAGTTGGTGGCGGAACATTAGGTGAATTGGGCGTGGTTTTGGAGTCAAGTTTGGGAAACAACTTCAAGCTTGAACAACGTTAAAAGGTATGGGTTTCTATCCTGGAATTCTTTCTCCAAGAGTATTTTCCGTCGAACGATTCTCAAGTCTTGAAAATAAGGTTGTTCCCATTTGTATGTCCTTGTCATTAGCTCCCAAACGAATTCGTAGGATGGGTATGTTGTGCTGCTAGATTTAGGCATGAATGATGTATTTATATTAATTGGGAACATGTTTTATGTGAGGGAAATTACGAAAACGATATTCAAAGTGTAACATACCACTGTTTTGGGGTCGAATGTTCATGTGTTTTTGGTGTATTTTATGTGTGTAATGTTGTGTTCATTCTAATGAAAAATGTTTGGTTGAACACCACTCTTTTAGCTAAGTAAACTCATGAAAGAGGTTACTAAAAATGAGTGATGAATAAAAAAAATTCCAGATTTCATACCCTCTCATAAGGCTAAATTCTGAGTTTTAAAAAAAGGAAATAAATAAGTGAGGTCAATGGGAATTGAACTCAAGACCTCATATGTTGAGAAGGCTGAAGAAAAAAAAAGAGGGGCTAAGGGGAATCGAACCCCTAAGCTTCTGGTTATCGCGAGGGAGAAAAGAAAAAAAGGGAAAAGAAGAGGCTGGGGGGAATCGAACCCTTGGCCACTGCTTTTCGCGCAAAATGAAAAAAATGGGGCTGGGGGGGGGATCGAACTCGCAACCTATGGGGATGAGAAGGAGAAAAATCAAGTAAACAAATAAATAGGAGGCGTGGGGTTCGAACCCACGACCTCCCAGTACGCGCGATGAAGACGAAAAAAAAGGGGAGATGCGAGGCGTGGGGATCGAACCCATGACCTCAGCGATGAAGGGGGAGGCAGAAAAAATATAAAGAAATAAAGTGAGGCTATGAGGATTCAATCGCACAACCTCACTGCCACTCATTTAAAAAAAAAAAGAAGAATGAAGATAGAGGGGTTGTGGGGGTTCGAACCCACCACCTCCCTGTTAGCAAAATTAAAAGAAAAATAAGGGCGTTGTGGGGGTTCGAACCCACAACCTCCCTATTGTAGCGAATTTCATTCTAACAATCAAAGGGGTTGTGGGGGCTCGAACCCCCAACCCTTCTGTTAACTAAGAGTAAAATTAAAATAGAAAATTAACTCTTTCATGTAAATGTTGAGATTTAATTTAGAATTGCCATTAAAATAGAAAATTAATTCTTTCATGTAACTATTGAGATTTATTTTAGAATTCTAATTAATATAGAAAATTAATTCTTTCATGTAAATGTTGAGATTTAATTTAGAATTCTAATTAAAATAGAAAATTTATTCTTTCATGTAAATGTTGAGATTTAATTTAGAATTTTAATAAAAACGAAAATTAATTCTTTCATGTAAATGTTGAGATTTAATTTAGAAATTTAATTAAAATAGAAAATTAATCCTTTCATGTAAATATTGAGATTTAATTTAGAATTCTAATTAAAATAGAAAATTAATCATCTCATGTAAATGTTGAGATTTAATGTAGAGTTCTAATGTTATGAATATTAGAAATAAAATCAATGAAAAATATAAATGATATCCAAGTGATTCAAGATATGGGTTCTCGTGCTTAGACTTCCGTATTGATACATAAGTCATACGTGACTAAAATATTCAAGAATAATGCCATCTACTTTGATCAAAAATCAAGATCTTGGCATATATACAAGGTACATAAGTCTTGTAATACATAATCTTAGGAAAGTAAGAATCACTTAGTGAATATACGTTCAAAAATTAAGTGAACATGAGATGTACGTAATGAAATGATAAACCTTAGGAGGGTTAAGTACGAGTGTAAGATACACTAAATGGCCAAGTGCATTGGCATATGATTAGATGAACTATGAAATAAAGAAATGAACATTCACGTAATAAGAGGTGAGTTACTATGAAAAACAAATGTGGTAATAATGAAGAATGTGGTGACAATCATGATGTGAGGCTAATGTATATGATGAGAGCAATCTCAAATGAGCCCAAGTAACTGTTACTAATACGTATTCACCAATGAGAGTGTAAATTAATGAAGAGACTAGTGTCTACAAACACTAATGAAAATATTGAGTTTAAAACACTGAATACTAATGATGAGATGAGAAATCATCTAATCAGCTATGTGTTCCTCAGACTAGAAGCCAGCTTCCATGATGTCTGATCTGAATGTAATGGAACTTTATACTAAGCACCGATAGGCTAGCTATGAGCAGGGATGCCTTCTTTCCGGAAGGGCGAAGGTTCACGTAACTCTCATGAGATGAGACTGTCCGTCTTTCCGGGTATGGGTCTCCATACATCTCCTAGTTTTTGAACCTATACTGCTAATATAGGGATCTAGCGGGATTAAATTCCCATATACACTAGCATGTTATTGAGTCACTTTGGCCAGTGATTCCACCTCTATTTGGTGTGGGGGAGCTGGATTTCATGTCACATGATCCATGTCGGTTAAAACTAAAGTTCCTAATGAATAAATGAGGCCAGCCTCAAATGGATCATATGAAGAGATGAATGATACCGAAGGTGTTAGGATAGGATATTCAGGAGGTGAGCTAGATTAAGGTAATGACATTAGGTTATTCCTGATCATTGCACAACAAACCCGATGAAAGTCTTAAACTACATCTTAGGTATAGCTGGTGTTCACACTGACCTATGAATGAAATGAAATGAATTAGGTATGAATGAATGAAGCAGACTCTGTGTTTGCTAATGAAGACTCCCTGGTTGAGGTCCCTTATGTTGAGCCCTCATTTTGGAAATTCTTAATGTCAAGTCCATGATAACAAGATCTCATGGCAGATGAATGAATAATATGAAAGAAGCTATGTGTTATATGTTATGTGCTAGGATATGTGCTATATGAAGATGTTATGTGTTGTGCGCAATACGATAATCATAATAATGCATGTTACTATCATGGCATAACTTTCCGAATCTCAATTTTGCAAGTCTACTAACTTGACTTCCAAAAACCATGTCTTTAGGAAGCCTTAGTCCAAGTGTGCTTTCATATACCCATACTTAGTCCAAGTGTGTACTAATTTCCATACAAACATCTACTTTTAGGTGGAGGGACTGGTGGGCAGTAGAGCTACAGGTTCGTTGTTGCAGCTATCCGGACATCAGCATTCATCCGGAGTATGGTAGGTCCTCATGCTTTCGAGGATGCTACTGTTTTACATTCTAGCGTAGTGTAAGAGTTGAGCTAGTGGAGCATATTCCACTAGCGTTTCTTTCTTGTTTTGGTTCAGACTTTGTATTGGTGCTATTTTAGCAATTATACAATTAATACATAATGAATTATTTCTTTCAGTTGCTTATCTCTTTAATGTTAGATGGTTGATTATGAGCGATTATGAAATGTTAAGAATGTCTAGAAAGTATGTTTAATGAATCAAAAGTTTCAAATTTTCCGCTAATATTAACCTATGTAAAGTAAGGATGACGTAAGTAGGCTTGTTTGCGACCTCTGAGAAGTCAACGACGCCGGTCTCATCTGGGGCCTAGATTTCAGTAGTGAAAAGACCTTCCTGCATTATAATAATATATCAAACCACACTAAAACCCATGATCCTAATATTCAACTAGGGCTTTTACCACCATTAATCTTAAGGCCAAAATCCTCCCCAAATTATAATTAACGAGGATTCTAAGTCGTAGGAATCAAAATACGTATTAGGATGGTAATCAATTTATGTTTAGCGAGAGAAATTGTTAAAGTCTAATAAGAAATGTCTTGGATCTTTGATTATCTCTCAAGAATGAATTTTTTCATAAAATAACGATTTTGGGTGTTTCATTGATTAATTCGCGACTAGCCCACCAAAGTGGGCCCTATACCACCACACCGGTCTAACCCTGGTAATATTAATTCCTCCTCAGATTCTTGGAATGAGACAGAACCTCAAAATTTCAGTTCCAAGATATCATTTCGCAACACACCTTCAAACAAGGAAGTTCTAAAACTATCCTATCACGCCAAGATAAATTACGGAAATTTTACTCACCCAAATTTTATTATGTAAAGCCATAAAGGCTCCTTAAAGCCTTAGATATGCACTCACGTAATTAAACTCACAATTAAATCCCTCTTCCATTACAAGATTGCCCTACACCTCACCAGAATCACATTTCGTCAAAGTCTATCCTAGGCTAGAAATTTCTAAGATAATACTCAAAAGTTTTCTAGCACATGTTTCTTCCCCCATTGACTTTTCCATAATGACAGAAACGGGCCGTGACGCCGTGACACATATAAGAAATAGAATGAGCACTAGTCATAGAATACCCCACCCCCTTCCATTCTAGTTAATCATCAAAAATCAACAACATTAATGAAAATGTATCATAATAATAAGTCTAAGACACACAAGTATTTTAGCATGCAAAATTGTGCGACCCTACATTAAAATGGACAATCTAGTTTTCGTAAACAATGGTCTTGATATCAACCATTGATGTTTAATAAATAACTCAAAAAGGCCATTTTACGTATGTACATGAGCTACAACATATTAAATTTTTATCTATTTAATAGGGAATAATCTTTTAAAACATGGGATGAAAGCTTCCAATGTTATCAAGGAAAAAAAAAGTATATCTTATTACCAGACTATACTTATAATCTTCATATTTATCCCAATAATTTTTCAAGAGACGAATTGTGATATGACAATAGCCATACATGTGACTATCTAGAAGAAGCACCTATTAAGATCATAAAGTGCTGGAACGATCCACCACGTGGATGAATAAGTCCACAAATAACAGCATGTATACATTATAAAAATGTAGGGGGGGCTCAATCACAACTTTTATTGGTGAAATTCTCAAATTAACTTGTGTAGATAACAAATAAAAAAATTCTATATTTAAAAGAATCTTTATGTTATGAATGTCCAATTGATTTTCTTATAATCCATCTCAATATTATAAATTAAGGTTGTCACATACAATAATTCTAAGCTACAAATGTATTGGGATTAGTAAATATATTATTTATTATAAAATGTGCCTCAATTGCACTAATATTTGTACAATACAAGCTAAAAGCTAAAGAAGGGAACTTATATATAACAAATGTTTTCTCAAAGACATTGTTGGTAATATGAAAATATCACGATTCATTTCTTCCATTTTCTTGATATGATAATCAATTTTATGAATATCGTTGAAAATAATAAGTTTCTCCGAAACATTGGAGAAAATATAATATTATCTATGATGACTTTATCTCTCCTAAAAAAAATAAAATGTTTTTTTCTGAGCCCTCTATCATATTAGAAAAATATCAAAATTTATTATACGCTGATAATTTGTCATTAAAGAAAAAGAGGAAGAAGAGGAGCGAGAAAAGGAGGAGGAAGAAGTTGAATCAATATTTAAACAAATTTTAATATCTTTTATTGTGCTAATATTAACAATATTATTAGGACAAAAATAGTATAATAAGATTTTTGAAATCAAATTCATAGTCTTAAAAATGGTAAAATCAAACATTAAATGTAATTTACATTGCAAAGTCTAAATTCAACAGTTCTCTTAAATAACCTAAGAAAAATAACATTCAAAAATATTTAGTTTAATAACTAATATAATGATAATTTTTCTAAGAAAGATTTTCATTGTGTGCCTCGGGTACGAGCTCAAAATCCCAAAGGTAAAGAAAAGATTGTATTGGAGGACTTAAAGTAGCATCTCCTGAGTTGACAAGTATTGCATCATCTCCAAACTTCACTTGTTGATGCCCATATAAATCTTCATTTCCTCTTTTTCTCTTTTTTTCTGTCCATAAAAAGATGAAAAATAATAAAAATCAACAAATGCAAAGATAATGAGCGTGAAAACAACAACAATAATACAAATATATATATATATATATATATAGTAACTAGCTTACCAATGTTTGAAGGGATGTCACGTTGAGATAAGTACTTAACTTCTCCCCGATTCTTAACGTATACCCCATCATAATATTTAGTACATGTTCCAACTACATAGTTTTTTATCATTTTTTTACCGCGCACAAGTTGTTTACACCTTGGTGTCGCCTGCAAATTAAATTATTGATGATAGTGTAGAAAAGAGTCAATCACATTATGTATTCTAATATAATAATTTTGAGCTAACCTGAAATGTTTCTTCATTTTCTCTTGATTTCTTTGTTATTTCAGGAACTTCCCCATATACAACAAATTTATACACTTCTATCAAAGATCGAAACTTTTTTTTGTCTCCAAATGAAGGTAGACCTATATATCAATAATTAATAAATTCTTATCACAAACTCATCAAAGAAAATATACATAATCATTTTTGTTGGTAGGGAAACATGTAAATTATTCAAAAGGAAACTTACATAATCTATTATTAAGCCACTTGGACGAGAAATATTATTGATGATCCAATTTTGCCTTCTTTGTTCAAATGTATGAGTATGCATGTAGTGCATATTTTTTGGTCCAATCTCATTCTGCCACCAAAACAACATGCATAGACTTCAAAATTTTCCAATATCAATTCTCAAAAGGTAATTATCTATACAAAGTGGGGAATATCAACATTTTGTGATCAAGTGGTACACAATATTGGAGCATCAATATTTGATATTCTAAAAGATCAACACAATACGATGAAGTGTGTTTCTTCTACTTCTATCTAAAAGGATAGCTCACACCTAGTTATAATTGTTTCTGACCTGTTTGTACAGTAAATTTTGAATGAAACAGTAGAATTCTCTTACTAGGCGACCTTTATAAGTATTTTGTAAGCATATACACAACATACACACACACTTCTTTGGACTATTTTTTGGTTGTGCTAAGGGTTTATCAGAAACAACAACTCTACCTCAAAGGTAATGATAAGGTTTGTGTGCATTTTATTCTTTGCATATCCCATTTTGTCTGATTACACTAGGTTGGTTGTTTATTATTATTATTATTGTTATTATTATTATTACTATTACTACTCACATGAAGTATTTAAATATTGTTGTGATACAGATCACATCTTTAAACTTTTGAAAAGAACATTTTCTTGTTATAAAAAAGAAATAAAATTAAAATTTTGTTTATGTATTAATCAAAAGATTATCATACATGTATCCAAAGGATAAAACAAACAACTTATAATTGGAGGAACTTTTGCAAAGCGAACCTGAAAAATATCTGTGTTACCTTTTTTGAGTGCAATAAAAGATATCGCAACGTCAATTAATGTTGCATCCTCATCACCATCAACTTGGTACTGCTTGTCCATATTCTATTCAAAAGTATGAAAAAAAACAATTAGATATTTATAAAATGAATAACTGTGTGGAGTAATTGAGAGGAAGTTCAAAAACAAATTGATCGCTTGCTAGGAATTTACATACACAAACGGGTGCGCATACACATGCACACGCACAGACAAAGACAATTTATACATATACACACAAACACAGTTCTTTGGAGAATTTATTTTTGGAGCTAAGGGTTTATAAAAAATAAGTACTTTACCTCAAAGGTGCTGATAAGGATTGTGTACACTTTATTCTTTTCATACCTCATTTCGTCAAATTACACTAGGTTTCTTGTCGTTTATATTATTATAGGCATGACATATTTAAATATTGTTGTCATACATATCATATGTTTTAACTCTATAGAAGAACATTTTCTTCTTTCAAAAAGAAATTAACATTAAAATTTTTTTTAGGAATTCTTCAAAATATTGTTGTATATGTATTAAAAGAATAAAAAACAAGCAACTTATCATTAGAGAAACTTTTTCAAAGAGAACCTGTGAAAATTCGATGCTTGCTTTTTCCAGTGCAATAAAAGATATCGAAACGTCCATTAATGTTGCATCCTCATCACCATCAACTTGGTTCTGCTTATCCATATTCTAGTTGAAAGCATAAAAAAATAGTTAGATATTTTGCAAAATGGTAAATTTTGTGGAGTAATGAATGAGAGGACTTTCAAAAAAAATCAAAATTTCTCGCTTGCTGGGAATTTATATACACGTGAGTGCACACACAAAGACGCACACATACACAAATTTTATATCACTATATATATANAAATGTTTATTCAAAGATTGATGAACAATTTATCATTTATTTATCCATTCAAACTTTTATGTCTTAGATATAATCATAAAAATTAAATGAGACGTCAAACATGTTAGAGAACTTCTAATACTTCTACTAGTAGTACTATTATCTATATGTATTTAAATTACTACTTTACTTTTTTTTATTATTTATGTCACTATAGGCCAATTCCTTTAGTTCAAATACAAAAGTGAGGGTTCACATAGCCTCTTTTATTTTAATTTTGATTGAGATATAGCTAAATGTTGTCGTTGTTGTTATGCGACTTAGATTTTTAGCTGGAGGATTTTTTTGTCATTCTTCCATAAGATAACTAATATTTAAAAATTTATTACCAATTAAATCAAAGAATTTGTGTACATGTCTTACTAGAAAAAAAAATTAAATACCTTATAATAAGTATATTAAAGAGTAAAGGATTTTTTTTAAAGCTTACAATTGAGACACCAGTTTGAGGTGCAATAGAAGATAGAGGAACTGCCATTATTGCATCTATACGAACAACTTTGTGATGCTTATCCATTTTCTAGAAGAAAATATGAATTAAATATTTATCACCGAATAGATCAAAACATTTATGTACATCTCTTAATTGAAAAAAACTAAACACCTTATAATAAGTTTGTTAAATAATCTAGAAAATTTTTCAAAACTTACCAATGAGACACCACCTTGTGGTGCAATAGAAGATACGGGGATAGCCATTATTGCATTTCTGCGATCAATTTCATGGTGCCTGTCCATTCTCTTGTAGAAAATATGAAATTTATCAAAGTTGTAATAGAATATCAAAGATAAAGAAATACTTTTTTTTCCATAAGTCTTATAATTTCAAATACAAGGGCAATGATTTTCATGAGAAACTCAAACTTCTTAGAAACTTTTCTAGCATCTTCACATTAATTTGGTTTTTACTTTCTATTCTTGTAAAGAAATTATACTTTCAATGATCACACAAACTACTTTATATTTTACTATATTTATTTATAACATAGTTTTAGGAGAGTAATAATAGTAAGTCAAGTGCTCTATGTTAATTCAAAGTTTGTTCAATTTTCATCAAATTTACCATGTTTTG
Source organism: Solanum pennellii (assembly GCF_001406875.1). Taxonomy (NCBI): domain Eukaryota; kingdom Viridiplantae; phylum Streptophyta; class Magnoliopsida; order Solanales; family Solanaceae; genus Solanum; species Solanum pennellii. The sequence continues at coordinate 72,959,292 of NC_028637.1, read as the reverse complement.
TTAGTAGGCATTTAGATGAAAATTGGATAAGTGATTTCATCGCGTGATTTAAAATTATGAGATGAAATCTCAAATTATCCAAAAAACATGATTTGAGAATTTCATATTAGGATTTCCGATTTTTCGAATACAAATATTGACCCACAAAATTATATTTCATATATAAAAAATAATGATACAACTAAAGAATTTTTTTCAAGGATACGGAAGGAGTAATGAAATATATACAAAAAGTGAAAATGATAATATATTTACAAATTATATTAACCACGGTAAATTTTATTAAAGAGTAACAAAATTAAAGTTTACTACAACTCATTTTTAATATTACCTTTTCATTGAACAATATAAACTTTGAACAATAAGTATTGTATTTTTTTAAAATAACTTTTTTATATTGTATTGTTGTTTTATGTTTTGTCCGGAAGTTTGTTTTATTTGGTATCATTGTAAAAATAAAAAATTGGGTACATTTGATAGTTTTCATAACTTATGAGAGTATTATATTATATGCTAAAAATACAATTTAAAAAACCAAATTGCAGGTAGAGACAAAGCTTGAACTTGATTTCATATTATCACTTCATCTCACATGGTTGTCAATTAATCTATTATTTATTGTATGATATAAAGAGTTCATAAGATTTCCATATGTGGTGAGTTTAATTAAAGATATATGTTTTATTTCCTTCATAACCACACGGGTTTTGTACCATGGTCATACCATACTAATTTTCTAAGTAATCTATGGTTTGAATTTGAAAAAAAAAATATATTTATCACGCATCATAGGCATCAATTTTATAATAACTGTTCATTGTGTTATGAATTTTTTTGTTATATTTTAGAATACTCATAATCCCTTTTGGTTTAGAAAACCTTTTGACCAAATAGATTTGGAACTTAATATATTTTCCTACTTGGATTTGGAGAACTTTATCCTTATAGGTCTTGGACAACTGAAATTTATATATAGAGATATAGTTGGGGATTATAAAAGCATGGTACATGACACAATGTAGTCCTAATGGCTTGAGAAAATTGTAAGGAAAACACTTCTTCTTTTATTTCATAGTGGAGAACTCCCTTGCTTTCTTCTTAGAGGACTAGGCCTCGTTGAACTTCATTAAATCCTTATATTATTTTTTTGTTCCCTGTTATTTGTTTGTGTTGTTTGCTAGTTAGTCCTCTATATTCTCACAAAAATAAATAATGATATATGGATTAAAATTATCTTGAAAAACTTATCATTGTTTACATGAATTTTGGGCTTAACTAAGAAATGACATAATTGTAAAATAGAACTTAGGCTTATTAACTAACCTTTAAAAGTATTATTTAAAATATTATTAGTCATATACTTGAAGAGTCCTCAAATTAGACTCATCTAGGGTCTTATTTTAATACAAATAGTATCCTCGATTGTTTATTTTATCTCGATATCTTATAAAACACCTACGTTTCACTTATGGACACTTAAGCGCAAAATGAAAGAAAAATGGAGAAAAAGAGTTGAAGATGCAAAGGTGCGCATCACCAAGCACACATGGTGATCCGTCGAATAGCAAAGTTCCGACTTATGTTAGAGCAAGTGAGCCATGAATTGGGGCTTCGCTGATCAGTTCGGCGAAATAGAAGATTATCGCCCACCGATCAAGAACACAAGGACAAGGAAGGCATCATGCAAACGGTGACGAACTGAACGAAGGGCGATTCACTCAATCGTTCGACGAATCATGACTAACTACGCTGAAAAGATTCGCCAGCAAAATTTTGAAGTCTATAAATATAGAACGCTTTAATTATGATAAATAAAATTAGAGAGTAAAACAATTTTACACTTGATATTTTATTTTAGAAACTTTGTTCTTACGTTTTCTCTCAAGTTTGAAGAGGGTTTTGTGGAAGCTTGAAGAAAGAAGTTCTTCTTCCAATTTTTGAAGTGGATCTTCTTCATTTACCCTTTTTCTACTTTTAATATTAAATGTATTATACCCACTTGATATCTTTATCATTTTAAGTATATTTTCTTATTGCTTGATGTCTGGCTCAAAAACCTCATTTTTGGGGTGTCATTTAGAAATTATGGGTTGATTAATTTGTTGGGTCCTGCTAGATTGTAGCTTAGATTGCATTTTAATGGTGATTTCACCTAGTGGTTCTGGTTTAACCTAATAGGTTTGTAATTATAAATACAAAACTTCCCATGTGTTTTCGTCTTACTCGACAGAGAGGTCGTGAAACTAAGACCACTAGACTGATCTCCAAAGTAGTGGGTTGACATGTGGTTTAGTGAGAGAGGGTGAGCCCTAGTCCCATATTCAAGCACTTCCGTTGAAAGAGTGAGTGCGGATAAGGCGTACGGTGGATAGTTTAGACGAGTGGGTCTCTGAGAGAAACCCATTTGATATGTGTTAAATTTCCTCAAAAGGAACTTCCTTTCACCTAAAGCATAGGCTAATCACCATTGCCTTGCGAAATTAGCTACCTAAAGCATACGCCCACCACTTTTATCTTCACAGATAGCGATCACACCCAAGAACTCTCTTTCATATTTTATTTTCCTTTTTATTGTTTGCTATTCTATTACTTGTGACAAAAACCCTTATCAATATTTGACACATTGGTGTCACAAATTAAATATGTTTGTTTTTCTATTCGAAATTGTCCTAATTTATCACTATTTAGAACGAAACTCTAAGTAGTTACTACTTTCACTACCACTCCATGGGACACGACCCCAACCCTTGGTTGGGTAGCTATACTAGCTTCGATTAGCAGACACTTAGACAATACACTAGTGTCATTGATCACGAGCTAAAACTAAAAGTAAAAACAAAGCATCAAAGAATAAAAATTGAGCCACTGCCAGGGAGTGTTGTTATATAAAAATGTAGTTACTTATAGTTTTTAGTTCTTTGTAACATAGCTTTTACTATTTTTTTAAATTTTGTGGTTCAATATTTTGTGTGATTGTGTATTTATGCAGAGTAACAAGAATGGAAAGCAACTGCAAACTTCACACAGACCATCCCTCTTGAATGTGTTAAACCTCAGGGAATACCTCATACCTTTAAGAATGTAGACGATGAGACTCTTGAGGAAATGTGGTTGTAATTTCAAAAAGTATTAGAACTATGCCCATTTCAGGGGATGACCAACAAGGCTTTACTAGAATGCTTATACAAAGGTATTAGGACCGAAACTAGAAGTATCATCGATCTACGCTTATCGGGCGGTATGCTCCTTCACCCCTACGAAGTAGTAGCCCAAAACCTTGATAATATAGCTATAACTTATAAATGAAATGAAGAAAACTACGAGTGGGATTCACTGGTAGCTTAAGTAGACAATCTATCCAAGCGGCTAAAAGAGATAGAAACACAAGATAAAATAGTGAAGGAGCTCAAAAATAACATAGAAATGTTGTATGACACAACAACCCAAGAACTATAATCATTCAACATCAAGATGATCAAATTATTGAGTTGATACCAATATCGTCATCCACCATTCGCGAGAGGCTCGCCTAACTACACCATGGGTGGACTCGAAGAAGAAGAATAAAGGTTGACTGGTGTCGTGCCATAACGTTAACTAAGGCGCTGTTTGGGAGGCAACCCAAAACCCTTTAAGTATTTTAAATATCTTATTTAAATTAAGGGTGTTTTGATTTTGTAGATTCATGAGTGGAGGGATTATGAAGGAAATGGTTTAGGCACACAAATTATGTTGGCGAAGAGCGAACTTGATTGTTTATTGAGATAATGTCGGCTTTTAACTCTTCAAATAAGCTGGAGGTTCTGTACGACTCAGCGAAAAAAGAAAATAGCTTGGCGTATCGCCAAGTAGCTGAGCAGAGATTCAACTTACGTCACCAATGGAACGAGATATGAAAATGTTGTATAAATCGCTGCCTTTAATTCTCCACAATTTTTAAATTACTCCCATTCTGGATTTTAGTATTTACAAAACTGTGGTATCTCATAAGTATTTGAAGTTGAGTTATTATTGCTTGAATCTAGATCTATCTGCTGGTTATCGCCTAAATTTTCATTAGATCAGTAGCAAAGATTTGTTCTACATGAACCTCCTTCAATTATGATATTTTATATCTGGAGATATGTTTTTCCCAAGTAAGGTATGCTAAACTTCTTTATATGGGAACGATATAAATTTGAATACCCTAGGCGACACTTATGTGGACCCAACTAGCAGTTGAGTAAAGAATTTTGTAAATTCTCCTTGAAGGGTTACGAGGTCAATTTTTTGAAACTAGAATTCAAATAAAGCATCAGCTAGTTTAGCGAACAAGATATGGCCCACGGGGACACTCGGTTGTCATTAATACTGACTGGGTCATAAATGGCCCCAGTCTGCACATAGAATGTATTTCACAGTCGGCATAGAGAGTTTGAGTCGCTGAATATTATATATAGTTTCCCTAACAGATTTTGTTTACATATCAACCAAACCCGAGGTGAATCCAACTAACAACATCTGAATCTTATTATGATTGCAGGTATAGCCAGATCTAAAGTTATAGAAAACTAACACCTCCTTAAGGAAAAGCAACTTGGGGTACATAGAATACACTGATATGCACAGAAAGAGGCTAAATGAAGATACATACTTCAAGTAGTAATGGCAAAGATATCCCGATTCCCCAACCATAATCATTAAAAGGTCAAAGGATGTTGGGTTCAGAATTATTCTTGAAGAAAAACTCTTATCCATAGATGGGGTGATTGATATATATCCTGAAATTATGAGCACACAGAGGTGTCATCACTTCCAGGTTTTCGCTAACCGCGTGGCTCATACATTCCAAGTCTTGTTCGGGAGTGTTACACATCATATAAATCTCTGATGCAATTGGGAATGAAACATGTAGCAATAGTTATGACAATCAATTTTGTATTAGTACAGGGGACGGCTGTCCAGTATGATCCCGACAGTATTAATCTTATCTTAGGTCGTCCTAAACACATGGAGGAAGCATGCAAACACCTATCCAAAGCAATATCACTGGATAACATGAAAGATTGGTTAGCTCCCCTAATTTCATATGATACCCTAAATTGATTAAGGGCTTGCACAACAATTGAAAAGAAAAGACTAAATGTAGTAGCTCGATATTGGTTTTGGTTTTATCAGTAGCTCTATCATGCCTTCGGAAAATGAATCTATCATAAGCCTGCAAGGGCCGCATGCCTAAGATGCTTTATTGACAGAATTCAATAAAATTTGGGGGAGATCATAAATTTCGAGATCTTTATGATCTTGAAATGATGCAAAACATCTCTTTCTTTCCCGAAACTGATCACTAAATTGTGAAAACATCTCAAGTAACTAAAGAAGCTCAAAGGAATATGTTAATCACTCCTACATCATTCACCGACATTAGAAGAATTAAAGCAGAATACCTTAAGGATCTATAGGAGAACAGGTTAAAGGGAACGTTTTCAAAAGCCCATCCAACTAATACAACATGGACATTTCCTACTATGATTAGAAATAACCTTACCGCTATCATCGCACGTCAGGTTTACGTCACACAAGCTATGCTTTACAGAATAGTAGAACTTCATCAGACTGCGTATCATCGAATAGTTGCCCTAGAAACCTCTATTGTAGGAATGATCGAGATTTCTCTGACTACTGTTGTTATACCACTAAAAACAACTATTGATGAACTTCAGGCAAGAATGGGTGTGTGCGAACGTAACCAAAGAACCACTGATAAGATGCAACATAAAAGTATGGGATCACGATAATGAAAACGTAAGTACAGTAGGTGAAGTCCATTCTTATGTCTCGGCGAGTGACTAAACATGAAGATGTACTCTGACAAAAAGCTACATCCCTAAGGACACACCTGATACTGCTGACAAGGAACCAATGAGATAGAACAAATCTTGATGGGGGCAGCAGTACTAGTTTCTATCAGGAGTAAACACCCTGCTATCTTCAATAGGGGGAAACACACCAACACACGGAAAAACAACTTGCACAGGATTTCTTTCCTAAATCTCTTCTATATAACTTTGCATTAACTTCTGTGTATCATATGAACTGCACTTGAGGACAAATACTTTTTATTGTGGTAGGGTGAGGCCCACCTTGTTTTGTTAAGCTGAATGTTTGCATGTTTTGAGATGGGTTGTCTTTTTCAAATTGTGTTTTAAAATCTTATTTTTGTGGATTGTTGAGGTTATGGCTCGGTTTTTAGGGTCCTAATTTCAAAATAATTTTGACCCTTCCAAAAAGTTCACTTTTAAAAATTTTGCCCCCTCTTGTGATGAAAGTGGTTGTTCTTGTACAGATATAAGTCTTGGTTTAAATCATACCGATAACTTAAAAGGTGCTCTCAATCGAACAAATATGAATGTGCGGGTACAACAAAAATGAATGTGCGGGTACCACAAAAATGAATGAAGTTACATAGCCAATATGTGAACTCTTAGCATCTCGCAATCATTAACCAATTATTGAATTGATTCTTTTGCAACGACCATTGTACACCAGCAAAAGTGTGTTGTCTTATTTTACCTAAGTGTCAATGTCTTGTGTGATGAGCTTACTTTGAACCATGGATGAATAAACATAGAATTTGCACAATTAGTTAGTCTGATTGATTTAGAAAGGTGTCCTCTTGAGATGATCTTAGGTTATAATCAAAGAGTCTAAGCCAATTTTGACATATCCCTCTTCTGTGGCGTACACTGTGAGCGCGTGAAACTCAGTTGACCACCATTTGAGCCTTACCTCTTCTTTGGAAAAAATTTATGAAACCAAGACCTTATGGTATCCATCACGTATAATCCACTTGATATGTGATATAAGTGAATAGCCAACATAGGCCAAAGCCTAAGTTGGGGGTGTGATAAGAAGGGAAAGGAGAAGTCAAGAAGTGCAGGAAAAGTCTCACAAACCCATGGAATTGCGTAGAAATGGAAACCCTTCATACATGAAAAAAGGAAACAAAAAGAGAAGAATGAATAAGAAGTTTGTAGAATAAAAGCACAAAAATAAATCAAATTTCCAAGCAATCCATGGAGAAGAATGAAACAATGACTTAAAGGCACTTGACTAAGGATTTATCAATTAAGAAAGGAGATGTGTTGAAAAATTCACATCTCATTGAGAAAAAATTCACCAAGCCTAAATGACCATACCTTTGTACTCAGCCCCCATTAAATTTCTTAGAAAAATAGTTTTTATCTTGAGTAAACGAAACAAAAGTCAATTGGAAAATAAAGGCAAACCTATGGGTGAAAACATGCATTGTACCCCCTCTTTGTGAGTGTGAGTATTGCATCAGATTCATGACCTTAAGTTTAATAAATCTATATGTATGAAAATGGAATCATTCTTTGTGTAAGGGCATGTAGATACTTTGGTTGAGCATGAACTTTCATTAATAGACAGTATTGTGATCTCAAGAATCTTTGGTAATGGTGTGTCACAACTTGAATCATTGAATATACAACTGAGGTATGCATAGTAATTTGAGTCTTGTGGTGCGTATTCAAGATTGAGTCTTGTGTAGCACTATTTGAGACATCTTACTTAAATGGATGAACTTAATTTTATCTCAGGACAAGTATAAGATTAAGTTGGGGGTGTTCATGAGTCCTGAAATTTGACTTATCTATGGCCTTATTTAATTCATATAAGGTCCTTGCTTACTTATTTTATCTCAATATATAATAAAAACTCCTAAGTTTAAGGTGTTTGTGGATTTTGTAGGAGCATGGACACTTAGGCGTAAAAAGGAAACAAAACGGACAACAAGAGCTGATGATACAAAGGTGTGCATCGCCAAGCACACTTGGCAATCTGCCAAATAGAAAAGTTTTTTCCTTCTGTCCTAGCAAGTGAGCCCTGAAGGAAATGGATCAAAAGGGGACAAAAAGAAGCAGCCGAATCTTCGCCGATCAGTTCCACAAAGCAGAATATTACCGCCGATCGATCCAGAACACATAGATAAAGAAGGCATCGTGCAAATGGCGATGGACTCAAAAGAGGGAGATTAAGCGAATAATGACTAATTGCTCCGAAGAGATTTTCCAGTACAATTCTGAAGTCTATAAATATTGACCTCTTTTATTATTTAGATATAGTATATTATAGAGTAAAACAATTTTTAAACTTGATATTTTATTTTAGAAAATTTTTTGAAAGTGGGTATTCTCCATTTACCTACATTTGGTACTTTTAAGGTGTAATCTCCAATACCCACTTGATTTCATTATCATTTTTAGCATATTTGATTATTACTTGATAGGTGGCTAACAACCCCCTATTCTTGGTGTGTGATTTAGCAATTATGTGTTTATAGTTTCAAAAACAAACTAACCAATGTCTTTTGTCTTTCTCGAGGAAGAAATCGTGATACTAAGACCACTAGATTGATCTCCAAAGGAGTGGGTCGATATGCCAGAGAGGGTGAGCCCTAATCCCATACCCAAGCACCCTTATTGAAAAAGCGAGTTTGGATAAGGTGTAGGCTAGATAGTTTAGACGAGTGAGTGTCCGAGAGGAAACCATTTTAAAATGGGGTAAGTTTCTCAAGAAGGAACTTGCATTCACCTAAAGCTTAGCCTAGTAAACATTGTCCTGCCAAATTAGCTACCGAAATCATGTACCCACCAGTTTTATCTTCACATATAGAGATCACACCCCAAGAACTCTCTAACATACTTGATTTCCTTTATATTTTTCTATTCTACTACTTGTGACAAAACCCCTTTCAATAATTGTCAAGTTGGTGTCACAAATTAATTGTGTTAATATTTGAAAATGTCTTAAACTATCACTATATAGAACGGAATTCTAAGTAGCTACTACTTTCACTACTACTCCCTTGGGACACGACCCTAACCCTTGGTTGGATTACTATAATAGCTTCAATTCGTAGACACTCAGACTGTAGGCTAGTGTCGTTGGTCATGATCTAAATCTAAAAACAAAAATTAAGCATCAAAGAATCAATTTTCCATGTGTTGCATTTTATATGGAACACTTTGTTAAATCAATTTTAAAATATAACATATGTCCTTAATTTGAAAATGTTTAGCTCGACTATTTACCATTTACCATGTTTGTGTTACCTTATTTGGCAAAATATTCATAAAGTTACTATTATGTATAAAACTTCATGTTTTTAAGGATGATTTTGGAACCTAAATATCAAAGCCTTTCCATAATTATTTTTACTGAAACTAAGTCATATAAATTGAAATGGAAAGAGTAGATATTTAAATTATTATTAGATGTATGACATGTTTTAATAATGTTGTTGGAATACAACTCATATGTTTTAGATATAGAGAAGAATGTTGTTTTTTATTTTATCACACAATTCGCATTAAAAGTTACTCAAGAATCCATCAAAATATTTTTGTAAATGACTTGTAAGAAAATAAACTAAAACTTTATAATTGGAGAAACTCTTCAAAATCTTACCTCTAAAACATCGGCTATTGATTCATCATGTGTCATAAAATATGTGGGAACTTCCATTAATATTGCATCCTTATCATCACCATCTTTTCGTTGCTTATCCATGTTCTAGAAGAGAATAAGAAAAAATTAGTTAGATATTAAGTAAAACAAAAAATTGTGTGAAATAATGCATGGTTTTCTAAAAGAGATAAAAATTGCTCACTTGCTACACGTTTGTGTGGATATATCATGTAACATTTAAGAAGATAATCTAAGAGATAGAATACCTAATATAAAAAATAAAAAATAAATATTGATCAATCTTATGCACTTTTTAAGAAGATACATGATGGTCGTGGTCATGCAAGTCTTAAGATTACTAAATTCGTGATAATAGTTTCATCCTATTGGAACATATAGCTCGTCTCTTGCTTTGACTACAATTCCTTATCTACCTAGTAATCCTCAGGAAAAGGGATACCTTATTTAGTGATTCCATAAAAATAATTTGTGCATATATGAAAAGGACGAAAACTAACACCTTGTAATTGGATTTCTAAGGCTTACCTCAACAACATTAGCTTTTGTTTCTTGAGATTCAAGTAAAGATATGGGAACTTCCATCAATGTCGCATCTGGACCACCAACTTTTTCCTGCTTAGCCATATCCATGTTGCAAATATGAAAAAGTTAGTTAAAACTTTTGTAAATTTAAAACATGTATGAAGTGATGAAGATGGTTTTAAAAAAAGATATGAACTATTCGCTTACTATGTTTTAAGTAATATTTAAGAACGTGATCAAAGTGATACAAAAATAAATAAATAAAAAGGCTTAAAAATGTGTATTCATCAATAGCGTATATTATGTAACTAGATCATCGATGGTTGTTATCATTTGAGATAGTTTGGTCATGTCATAGCTTGAGACTATGGAAAATCGAGGCATTAAATATATAAGAAAAAGGTTGTCTATGAAGACTTATCATTTTTGACATAATGCATATTTAACTAATGATATTGCACTACACAGAAAAATATGTACATGTGTGTAGCTACTTGCAAGTGTTAATTTTTATGTCTCATATGTTTGCATTAATAAAGATATAACATTAATCATTCTTATATAAACTATTAAATCTCTATGTTTTTAGGTTTGAACCTAAGTCATTAACTAATTTTTTTTTGATGCAACCATCTATTGAGTCTTGATAGTTATAAATGATTAGATAACAAAATCTCATATAATTAACATGTCTATTCAAAGGTTTCTGAAATATTAACTTCATTAATTCAATTCATTCACTGCATACTCCATCTTTATCAATCATCATCATCATTGTTCACCATTCCCAACTATTACAATCAATACCCCACAACTACCATCATCTACTACCATCACTATCAATCACTACAATCAACAACAAAACTTAACATCAAATATTTAACCTCTTTTAATTTGTATGAGTATTTATATATTGTTGTCATGAAATGATTAAATTATTTTAGCTCTAGAGAAGAGCATTATTTTTCTTTCATAACACAATTATGATAAAAAAGTTGTTCAAGTATCTATAAAAAAAGATTGTATATTGCTTATAAGAAAAAAATTAAGCACCTTATAAGTAGACATGTTTTTCAAAAGCATACCTCTATATCATCCATCAACATTGCATCTTCGTCCACACAAATTTGGTGCTGGTTATTCATATCCTAGTAGAAAATAAAAACCAAGTAAAAAGATCTTTTGTAAGATGGAAATAGAAAAGTTTTTTTTTAAAAAAATATATAAAAACATCAAGCTTGCTAGTAATGATATTTATGTGTCAAGTAATATCATAAGAACTTAATGAAAGTGCTAGAATACATACAAATAAAAAGTCAAAATATAAGATGTTTGTCCATCAATTTATACATTCAAGAACAAGAATAGTTATTGTTGTGGTGATGAAGCTCTAACGATTTACCAAGTACATTGGATGTATGATTAAAAAATAGACTTAATCAAACTTTCTTTTGAAAAACATTATAAATTTTGGGGAAAAAATCAATTTTTAAAGTCATTTTTTTAAGAATTTTTTTTAAGGCGCCCACAACCTCTAGATCTATAATAATTTAAATTAATTTTTACCCATAACAAGAATTATTTCTCTTTTAATGGTAAAACCTAAGATGATAAAATCACTTTTTCTAGAACTTTCGTTCTTAAAATAAAAATATATTGTAGGTAAAAAGAGAGAAAAAATATGTAAAGCTTAGATCCATAAAAAAATTGAAATTCGATCTATTGTAATCATGCATCTTTCAAGATTCATTACATTAGTGATAAAAAAATTTATCTTAAATTTAAATTATTTTAAACCAAATTAAGAAATTTGAAGAAAATCAATTTTAAAAACTTCTCAGTCCAAGAAAATTGTTAAAAGTGGCTACCACCTTTAGATCTATAACAAGTAAAATTTATTCCCACCATATCAATAATTATTTCTTTTAAAATTTGGTCAAACTCAAAATGATCGATCTTCTCTCGTTCTCCCTAGATGTCCTAGAACTTGAATACGTAAAATTGTAAGTGAATATTAATAACATCAAAGAAAAAGAAAAAACAAAAAGATCCTAGATAATTTTATAAGAGAAGATATATATATATATGTATACACAGATAGATCAATGAAATTAACAAGGCATAAGTGTAAACCTCAAACTTTTTCTGTAGCCGATTAACTGGATTAAGAATCTTGTTATGATAGAATGAACACAAAAGGCGGAGAAGGCAAAGTTAGGGTAAAAAGAAACTACCTATATATATACTTAGTGTCTTTACTTTTTTTTTTCTTTGAACACTTTTTTGGTTGGTAGCATTAAAGGCAAATTCATGTAATCTTCCTTTTGAATGTTTTTTGACTAAATATTTTTTAATTGTTTTTCCTATTAAGTCATCAAACTATAGCTTTATTCCATAGAAACAAATTATTTCTCTCGATAGATTTCTTAGTTGGCATACCATGTCGTATTAATTTATTATCCTCTTATAATGTATGATAAAATAAATTTTAGTAGCAAATATTAAATGTAGTTTTTTAATTTTAGATGGATAAATAAATTTAATTTTGTAACTATGTTGAAATGAAATGATATCATCCTAACGAGGATAATATTCTCACGACTCAAACCGTCGTGAGTGGCACCAACACTAATCAACCTTGTGGGAGAATTAAAGACTAACCCAGACTAACCAACACTGTATAAATAAAACCAACTCTTGGCAAGAAAATATAGAAAACCATTAAGTTACTAAAGATTTGAATCCACATAAACTAAATTAGATAATTAAAACAGTAGTGATGCAAAAATTACCCTATAACTTAAAAATCATCATACCAAAACTCTAAATAGTTGAACTTGAGACGCAACCTCCAAACTGAACATCAACTAAAACATATAATCCTATGCCTACATAAATGGATAAGAAGATTTAGAAGAATCCATGGTATCCTGAAAGATGGAGCTCACCCTTGGACTAGAAATTAGATATCTCTCAACAGAGGTCTTGAAATAACCGCCGAAAGAGGTCTTTTACTCAACATGAAAAAGAACATGGATACCAGTACACAAACCATAGAGTACTAGTGGGATCGCATGGAGAGACAAATATATGGATATAAACAGTCAATACAATATAGTAACATAGAACAATTTATAACATAACAACAATTATCAACCACATAGACTCTGAGTCACGTGTCTTGAAACAACAACACTTGGGTCAAATAATGTATAAGTACATCTCTCACATGATCACAATGAAAATATTGGGTCCTCTCAATGAACTAAAATCACATACCTGAAACTCTCACCGAAACCGAACTCTGGCTGTTAGTGTGCCGACATAATACCTGAGCATATATAATTAGTTTACCAATATGGTATCCGATTCATTCACTGTTAGTCTACCAGTGTTGTACCCAAGCCAACAAGTAAATACAAACATTCACTAACAACCACATGGCATAATGAACAAGGCCAATTGAAAATCACAACTTCATTAAATGAGGTTATAACCTATATGATGTCATTTCATGTCTCCCTACCATGAATTACAAAAACGATAATACAAAATATTCGAGATGCATTCCTACATAGTTGGAAACATTGTCACGAACTGAAAAATGTGTTTGATATCATTCTTTTTATCCCACTAAGACAAGTAAACCTAACACCCAAAGATAACGATAAAAAATGGAAATAAAGAAAGAATAAAGTATATCACCCTAATGTAATGTAAAAATCATAATAAACTTAACTAAACTATAACACCTTAGACTGAACAAGAGGAAAACGGTGGACCCCATACCAGGGCATATGCCGTGAATAAGACCATGACGCATCACCTTCATTGTGTCTCACACCGAATAACAAGATGAAGGAACATGAACACTACAAGATCCATGGAACTCAAGACGAGCAACCAAGTTGGCGTTGAAAATAAATAAAACCACCAAATGACTTGTAAGGGACCACAGGCCTCTAGAATGTCGGTAAAACCCCACATGGTCCGTTAAGTGGCCTTTGAAAAATGACCCTGTACCACCCCAAATTCTATGAGAAACTACGGTTGCCCATACGACCCGTGGTGCTTCATAAAGTCCATGAATGGGCCTGTGAAAGAGGACTATAATCTTTTTAAGTCACAGTAGTTTTTTTCTTTTCCCCTATAAGTTATGCAGTTAAACTATGTTATTTTATGCCTAAATTACATTTGTTTACTCACTCTAATCCTTATAATCGAGTTAGAAATAACCTAGGACCCTCATTTTCCTAATATCATCCAACTTGAAAAGAAAAGCTTACAAAGAGGATATAATTTCTCCCAAGAACAAGTAGATGTTTTCCTCAAGTTCAGCCACAAAATCCGAATAATTTATGATAAGTTTTCATCAGCATTTATGTTCGATTTTACTTTTTGGTTTCTTTGACTTATAAGGTCCCTTAAATTAAGTTAGTTCTTTTATATCTCATAAACTTTTAAGAACTATGGTTTCAAGATTTTGAAGATTTGTTCATGAATAAGTATAGTCACATCCATAGAACCCGGAACCCTAGGTTGTGTAAATTTATAAAATATCACGAATTATACATGCAAGGAAAATAAGACTAAAGCTTTCCTCAAAGTTTGAAATGTGAATCTTCAGTATATATATGTTGCATTCTCAGTTAGCATATTAGTTCTTTGAGTTACTCATTATTTCACTTCATTTAACCTTCTCGTATTCATCTGGGAATTGACTTAGAACTGAGTTGGATTAGAGTTCAAGTACCCTTAAGTCCCAAAACTACGTGCCTACATAGGTTAATAAGTCCTATTTGTTGGGCATTCGTAAAGTGACCACACCATAGTCAACCCTATACCCATAAAAAGGGCTCACATGGTTTATGTTGGTTAACCGAACCTCCCACAGTCAGATTGTTATTGCATTCACATATTTTTAGCATTTACATCACTATACAATTTAGCCAGTTAGCTTCTTTATTAGTACTTGTTCGTTCCATCCAGTTTAGTTTAATTTTTCTTCAAAACAATATATTACTTTGTTTAACTTATATATATACATATCCTACATGCTCTGTTCATTCAAAGTACTGAAACATACTTTTGTATTACATTATTTTATGATATAGGTTTAGGAATTAAATATCCAGATCACTCTTAGTCCAACTCCCAGTTTGAATTCATCAATTTTAGTGGTGATTTCTCATACTTCAAGGACAATACACATTTTTTACTTTTAAGTCTTAATTTCAGTTCTTAGTCTTGAGAGAGTTAGCTAGGGGCTTGTCCCAGAAACTCAATTCTTTTAGACGCTTTTTAGAGAATATATTAGTTTCAACTCAAGTTGTTAAGTGTTGTTTTAGTCATAAAAAATATCTTATGATATATCAAAAAGTTAGACTAATTGGGTTTTCCACATTCAAAATATCCACTACTTTTAGCTTCTACATAGTACATGATTTACTTAGTTATTTTTTTTAGTATGCTTTTTATCTGCCAGATTCAAGGTTAGCTTGGGGTCCCTCATAATCATAGGTATCATGATACGTTTATGGGGTAGCCGTGGGATGTGAAAAGCTTCATATGAGAGAATCAGTTCAACAGTCTTAGGGTGTCTGAGATACGCACTAGGCACTACTTCTTGCATGGGTGTGTAGCGCACAACACCTATAACGGAGAGGTTACTAGGTGTTCTAAGAATTTTCTCTTATTTTGTTAGTTTTATTGTGCACAATGTGTAATTCAACTTCTCCTTTGTAATCCATTGTTCTGCATTTTACATCATGCCTCCGTGTAGAACTAATACATAAAATGCTAACACAGTTCCTCCAGTCCCGAAACATAAGGTTACAAATTAAGAATTCTAGAATGCAACCTAGATTTTGTCTCAAACGTATCCAACTAAAACAATCAACATACATTAGTTTAGGCAAACCTTGACGGTTGATTAGCTATAACCATAGTTTGTGATTTTATGCTTATGAATCCTCCTAAGTTTCTAGGGTCGCAGGTAGGTGAGTAACCACATAACTTCATTAATGAGGTCAAGAAGATCCTTTTTGTAATGTAAGTGGCAGTACTGATAAGGTGGACTTGGAATCCTACCATTTTAAGGATGTGGTCATATTTTGTTCACGTAATGGAAAGACAACTGGGGTGCGGATGCAGATCCTGTGACATAAGACTACTTTGCTTGAGCTTTTTTGGATAGGTTGTTCTCGAGAGTGTTTAGGGAGACTAAGTATTAATTAGTCATAAACATGAAGTAGGGTTCTATTGTAGTCCAACAATACAAGCTGAAGTTCACGCAAATCTCTAGGTATGCTCCACATATGGTTGACGATTTAAAAGCACAAATGATCAGGTTCTTGTTTGAAGTATCCGATCTAGAGAATACTGAGTGAGGAAAGGCCATATTTACAGATATGAATATCTCCAAACTAATCATTCATTCTAAAGAGGTTGAGGGAGATACGGGTAGGTAAATGGACAAGGATACCAATAAGGCTAGGATGGATAACTATGAGTACTCTCAAAACATACCAGGTAGTAGAAATCGCTCAATATTTCAGTAAAGGTCTATAATCCTAACACATTCATAAGCTAGCACTTCGTCCCCCATGTTTCAACATGATCAAAAAGGGGGAAGGGAGAGCATTAGACTCTAAGTCACAAAAGAGGGCTTCACGTAACCAAAATTTCCCAACTTGTCAAAAGTGTTGTAAGAATCATCCAAGAGAGAGTCATGCAGTCATAGAAGGGTTCTTTGGGTGTGGTTATTCAGGTCATAGGTTGAAGGATTGCTCCTCTTCAAGTAAAATACAAGAGGTAACATGTGTCTATCTACAACTTCAGCAGCTTCAACTGGTGGCCCTAGTCAGCAAGGTGCTTCATCTAGTTGAGATGGTGGTCAGTGTCATATAACATTGTATGCTCTTCAAGCTTTCGAGGCAAAAGAAGATTCTCCATGGGCTACACTTTTATTTCTTCACTCCTTATATAGAATTAAACATTTTTTCAGTCCCAAAACTATCTCAGAATCCTTATGAGTCTCTACTCTAGGTTATGACCCAGTTATAGGTAGATGGGCATACAGAAATTGCACTATCACTATTTATGAGAAAGTCACCTCAGCAAACATTGTAGAGTAAGAAATAATAGATTTCAATATAATTTTGGAATGGATATGTTACATTCTTGTTATTAATCAGTCGATTATAGAACTAGGATATCAATTTTAGATTCCGAGTGAGATAGTCTAAGAGTGGAACGATAGTAAATAATTTCTTGTTGGTCATGTTATTTATTACCTTAATGTTATGAAAATGATTTCTAATGGGTATATATATTTTCTTAATCTGGTTAAGGATTATTTCATTGAAACCCAAACTCTTGAGTCAGTCATAGTCGTAAATGATTTTCTAGAAGTGTTGCCAGAAGTTTTTTGAAAAGATCTTCCCTGAGTCCAGAAAGGGTAATAACATCATAATAAATATGCTTCCATATACCAAGACTATATTGATTACTCCTTACATAATATCTCAATATAAGCTAAAGAAATTGAAATAATAGTATAAAGAACTTTTATAAAAGGTCTTCATCTGACCCACTATCTCTCTATGTGGTGCTCTATATTGTTCATAAGAAGGAAAGACGATTCTCTCATAATATGCATTGATTATAGTCATATGAACATAGTCAAAATGAAGAATAAGTATCTCATCCCAGGGTGCTAGTTTATTTTCTAAAATAGACCTCAGATTCATTTATAATCACAGAGTCAGAGATAATAAATTCCCAAAGATAACCTTCAGTACTAGATACAGTCAATATGAATTTTGTATTTATGTCTTTAAGACTAATCAATGATCTTGCAGTTTTCATGGACTTAATGAATAGGGTTTTCAAACACTAGTTGGACTTTAAATCACCGTCTTTATCGATGATATCCTTATGTATTCTTGGAGTAAGGAAGGGCATGTGATTCTTGGAGTAAGGAAGGGCATGTGACTCATCTGATAGTTTTTCAAAAAATTCTCAAAGATCGCCAAATATTTGCTAAGTTCATCAAATTTGAATTTTGATAACAATTTGTATCTTTCCTTAGTCATGTGGTATATTGCAAAGGGATCCGAGTGGGTTCTCACAAAGTTAGACAGTACAACATTATATCAGACCCACCACTCAAACTAATATTAGAAGTTTTTAGGAATTGGCTGATTAATACAAGAGGTTTGTTGAAGGATTTTTATCCATAGCTTCACCATTAACCAAGTTGATTGATAATAAGGTGAAGTTTTAGTGGTCTGATGAGCATGAGAAAATCATGTCATAACTGAAGACCATGTTGACTACAACTCTTGTCTTGACTCTATGAAATTGGTTAAACGCTATTGTGGTTTATTGTGATCAATCGAGCGTCAGCCAAGTTATGTGTTGATGCAGTAAGGTAAGGTCATAGCTAATTCTTAGAAACATAAGGTCTACGAGAAGAACTACCCGACTCATGACCTTAACCTTGAAATTGTAGTGTTATCCCTAATAAATTGGAGACCCTACTTGTTTGGTGTTAATGTTGATCTATTCACATATCATAAGAGCCTCTAGTATGTGTTCAAGAAGAAACGTTGTATATTCATCAGAGGAGATGGATTGAATTTCCTTAACACTATGACATAAATATGTTCTATCATTCGAGTATATTGGTTGACACCCTCAGCAGAGTATCAATGGGTAGTCTAGCACATATTCAGGAAGAGAAGAAAGAATTAGCCAAGGATGTTCACTCGTGTGATAGTTCAGAATTTGCCAGAATCTTCATTGGTAGTGGAGGTTAAGTTAAAAATGGATATTAATCCAATATAACATCTGCTGAAAGGTTCAGTTAATCAGCAAAGAGTTAAGGTTTTCTCCGAAAGGGGTGATTTGTGTTTTGTTACTAGTCACTTATTTGTTCCTAATGTGGATGTTTTTAGGAAGCAAATCCTCACATTGCACATATTATATTTATTCAAGTGAAACAAAGATGTATCGTAATTAGTGAGAAGTCTTTTTATGCAACAACATAAAGAGAAACATCATAGATTTTTTGGTTAAGTGTCCTAACTGTCAAAAATTTGAAGTAGAACATCAAAAATGAGTAGGTGTGACTCAAGATATTAACATTCCTATATAAAAGTGGGAAGTTATAAACATGGATTTTTATGGGTTCACATCTTACTCGCAAAAATAGGACTCTATTTGTGTGATAGAGGACAAAGTCAATAAGTCAACTCACTTCTTGGCAGTCAATACTACAAATTCATCTGAGGATTTTACCAGACTTTAAATCAGTGATATACTAAGGTTGCATAGGGATCCCTTTTCTTTATCATCACATATAGGGGGTCCTCCATTTACCTCTCCTTTCTGGAAATCATTTCAAAAAGGGCTTGTTAATCAAGTAAATCTCAGTACAACATTTTAACCGTAGATACACAGACCTTAGAGGACATGTCGAGAGTATTTGTTTTAAATTTAAAGAGCATTTGGGATAATCACCTACCTCTTATAGGATTCACCTTTAATAATATCTTTAATTCCAGTATTCAGATGGGCAATTCTGATGCATTGTATGGGCATAGATACAAGTCCTTTGTTTGGTCATTCAAAGTGGGAAATGCAACTTTATTAAGGTGAGATTTGGATCATGAGTCGATGGAGGAAGTTCATTTTAGCAAATATATACTAAAACCAACTCAAAGTCATCAGAAGTACTATGCACATTTAAAGAGAAGGGACTTAGAGTTGGAAATCACTGATTTGTTTTCTAAATTTGTTACCCATGAAGAGAGGTGATGATATTTTTTAAGAAAGGGAAGCCCAATCCAAAGTATGTAGGTCCTTACAGAATAATGAAAAGGGTTGGTAATGTTGGTTATGAGTTATAGCTAGCAGCAAGATTAGCAGTTGTTTACCCACTCTTTCACATTCCCTTATTGAAGGATTGTGTGAGTGATCCGGCTTCGATAATACCTTTGGACAATGTGGGTGATATGGATTTGATAATACCTTTAGAGTGTGTTGTTGTGAAGGATAGCCTCACCTAAGGCCAGAGGCCAAGAATACCACTAGCCAAGAGAACAGTGCCTCACCTTGTAACGACCCGAGAGAACAGTGCCACTAAGTAACTCATTTCATCAATATAGGAGAAACATACATCACATTATAGAGATAATGAATCGACCATTCATTATTAACTTCATTTAGAGGACCTTCACATTAGTCATGAACACTAAAGGAACTCACTCAAGCACCTTTAAAGCATACTCGTGCCATGTGTAGATAACATCTCATACTACTACCTGCACGTTGTAGTACCTATCTAGTAACTAGATTGCACATCCCACATGATGGGAATAAGAATTAACCGACAGGGTCCATGCACGCTAGACATGGAATCCAGTGTTCTATCCCCACACACCCTAAAGAGATTTTCTACTTTGCAAGCGTAGAACTAGTACACATCACATGTTTGTTTAGAGGATATCCAAAGACATATATTGTTATGTAGCCTCTCACTCGGATAGAGCCACAATCTTAACCACATCCACTCAGTGCTTACCCTTATTTCCCATAGATTAGTTTCATTCACATTTGTGAAAAAAATAAAGCACCAACATTTGGTCTACCAACTCATAGTAC
The DNA here is from genome assembly GCF_001406875.1 of Solanum pennellii. NCBI lineage: Eukaryota > Viridiplantae > Streptophyta > Magnoliopsida > Solanales > Solanaceae > Solanum > Solanum pennellii. The sequence goes on along the minus strand of NC_028637.1, from coordinate 72,938,610 downwards.
TTCTTCCTAGAAGGGTTACAACCAATAGGTCTACCGATCGAGGTTCATTAAGGATAGGTCATTGACTTTCCAAGAAGGTTTCCTTACATATTGGACCTACCGATACAAAGTTCATCATTCACATAGGATACTAGACTCATCATAAAGGGGGACCAAGCTTAGGTATGAATGTACAATACATAGTCTAGAAATCATTTATTCATTTACTGAAAGGGAACCATATCTAGATTTATTCGATACTAGACATTCATTAATTCATTCATTTAGACATCTAAATCAAAATATATTCCAGTCTCGAAGAGGATACACTAACCAACTAATTCAAGACACATATAACTTTACATTCATTTATACAAGAATAAGATGCATAAGCCTAACAATTCAACAATATTTAGTAAGAGTATACTTTCAATCACAATGCATTCACATTCTATATTAGTTGATCATTCTGTCCTTTGTTTCACACGCATGCTTTAATTCACATTCCTCAATACAATCTCATGATAATGCTTTAATCCCACACTATATGCCTTCATGGACATAATCACAATGTACAAAGCAAGTAAACACCTCCACCATTAGTGGATCACACATCAATCTATCCCAATTCTATATCAATTTTACATTCACATGAAATGAGATCAAACTTTCCCCTTTCAAGGCTATAATCACAATTCCTAAATTCACCAACACTTCACCATGATTAGACATTGATAATGATACAAATAAAAAATCTAAATTATTCTACGCATGAATCCATCATCATTTATTCATATTAAACAAACCCACTTCATAAGGTCAAATTTAGGAATTTAGAAAAATATGGGTTCATAGATTTTTCCATCATAAACCATCAAGTAAACATCAATATCATCATAGTTTATCGTTTGAACACATTTGATGCAAGAACCAATGAGTTTCCGTGAAATCTAAGTTGTTAGTTAAAAAAACAAAAGCTTGAAAACATCTTTGAAATCGACTATAGGGTGAAAAATAAATCTACACGAAGGATCATCATACCTTCACAAGGAATCCCCAATAAATTTGAGGAAGAACCACCGTGAAATCATCAAACCCTAGTTCCAATGGCTCTCTTCTTCTTCTGTAATTCAGGAATTCTAGTGAGACAAATATTTAAGAGGGTGTGGGTTTCTTTTATTTCTAATATGAGTGACTTAAATTAAAGGAATTAGGTCATAAAAAGTATAAATACTTGTTAGGAAAAAAGTGGGAAAGTCTTGGTTCACGTTTCGGAAAGACTACTTAAAGAACCCAACTTAATACTTAAAACATACATTCCCCACTCTGTAGATCACCCTTTGACACCCCTTTACTCGCCAAGGGAACTAGGAGATTCTCCTAATGCACCTTAATTATGCCCATTATAGAAGAAGCTCCAAGAATTGGCAGTGCTTCACTATTTCGGCATAAATTTTTACCCTGATATCATATTTCGACAAAGTTGATTGCGATAGAAAAAGGACTCGGAGACGTTTAATGTGATAGGTAATGTTCCACCTAATTAGTCGTTATCTAAGATATATCACCATTTTAAGTTGACCTTACATGTTCTAACTTAAATTTAAGCACTTCCCTTTTTTAGTTCGCCCATTGGACAATCGGTCTCCAAGTGCACTAAGCGACTCATTAAGTGCACCCTTGGCTCGCCCTTTGTTGCAGTAACCTTGCACAAAGAATTGTCCATTGGGAGATTAGAGGGGATAAGGGAGACCCGCCAAGGTGTTTGGCGATCATGTACCTAGTTCTCCCTTCGGAACCTTGGGCTTGCTAAGTGAACTAAGAAACTAGCCAAATGCACACTTGGTTCGCACAATTTTCCAAAAGGCTTACAAAATGGGAAGTCCACTAGGCGAGGTGAGGATTCATTGGGCGACTCACCCATCTCATTGGGTGACCAAGGCTGCCCATTGCCAAAAGCCCCACCAAGAACATGATTTCCATCACCCTATCTTGCTAATCTAGGTCCTTGCTAGCACCTTAGGTTTCTCTCTCAAATAAATCCCAAAACAGTCTAGTAATAAACTTAAAGACACATTAACTCACATGTAATGGATAGTTCATCCTATAATTTTCCGAGTCGTTACATTATCCCCCACTTAGGAATATTCCTCCTCAAAGGAAACTCAAAACACATTAAGAGTTAAAACTCAAGAATATCAGCCCACCCTCAATAATGAAACATCAATATAAAATCACACAAGTAGGAGAAAACATCAACTCCACATCAACAAGTTCAAAACAGAACAAGCAAGTAGGAACTACATCAACAACTCATTCTGTATTTAAACTTAAACATTCTTCATTTTATTGGACAAACTTCCCTCTCTAAATCATGTTAGGCTCATTACAGAAACATTAGAAAACTTATGCAACTCTTTTAAGAACTCATTTAGGCATGTTCAACATTTAACCTCATGAAACAATTTAGCAAATCAAACTATACGCATACTTACATGAGGAACACAATAATGAAAGCTCATTTTCCTGCTGTAAAAAATAATTCAACTAGGACATGTATACCATAAAGAAACCATGGAATAAATCATTAACACTCATGACTCCAAAACATAAGACAAGCTACAAGAAATTTTAGATTTCAATATTGAGTAAGAGTAGAAGGGAAAGAGATAAGTCTAAGGAACCCTCATAACCTTGCTATTCATCATGTCATCCCCTACTTAAGGGAAAATCCATCTAAGGCTATCATAGATCCACATACGGCCTTCAACACAATGATACGCTCAAACTTACTTCTCAAATAAGAAGTAAAGCGGTCGTGTCAAGTAATAACCCAACTAATAAGGTTGGGATCGTTCCCACGAGGAAAATAGTTTAGACTTAACTTCAATCTATTATTACTATTGTTCAGTCAATTACTTCCTTGGAAAGCAAAAATGATAAAAAGGGGGTTTTCTATTTCGAAGTAAATGAAAATAACTAGCGAAATTGATGGAGACAACTAACAGCTTCAAATGTTGGAGTTTAATCAATTAATAAAAGTAACTAGGGTTTACGTGTTCTCCACAGGTTCATTACTTGATAATTCTAACTATAACAATTATTTCCTAGTATCTTGCATGCAAAGTGATAAGTTATGTATTTCTAAATCCTTTGTCCGGCATCTAGAAAATTTCATTCCGCACCTTGGTCCGGCTACGTGTGTTTCTATACTAACCGTTATCTTCACCTCATATTAAGCATCGTACTCGATATTTGACAAAGTTATTACCTCGTACATATCAATACTAGCCTATTAGATAGCATACACTAAATCTATGTTGATAATTCTTTTCCTATTATCTTCCTCCTTGGTCCGACAAGTAGCATTAAGGCGAGTTCTAACGTTGGCCATCCGTTAAAAAGACTTCTAAGCGAAAGAATTATCAATACGTGCAAGACACTATTCTAGAATTGTTATTTTAGTTAGATTTTACCTTTTTACTCGTCTATGGTTCCCACAACCCTAGTTATGGAGTTTATTTACCCATAGTCATAATCACAATATTCAACTATATGATATAAGAATTCATGCACTTACTTCAATGAGAAAGAGTACAATCCAAAAGTTTGCTTAAGTAATCAACAATAATCACCAACTATCAATTACTGAAATTAATTGAAGAACAAAGATTCTCCAAAAGTGTTACAATAATCCTCAAGTCTAATCCACAAAAGAAGCTCAAAATCAAGAGTCTAAAAAAGAGTCTAAAAATAATCAAGGGTCTAACCTCAAAAATGAGGTTTTTTGAACTATTTATAAAAAATAAAAACCTAATTAAATAAGGACTCTATTTGCTGGAAATCTGTCAAAACGCGTCTGGATCGACGGACCTCGCGACGGATTGTCGTGGTCACGACGGACCGTCATGGACTCCGTCGTCCCATACTTGTGCAATTTATTCTGCTGCTCTGATCATTACCCTCAACGGTAGGTATGACGGATCGTCACAGGCACAACGGTCCGTCGAGGGTCTCCGTTCCAAAACACTTGAACTCTTGTAATTTGGGTAATGGGACTACTTTTGTGGTCTTCATGACGAACCAGCAGGAAGGACCGTCATGGCTACGACGGTCCGTCACGCACTCCGTAACCCCACACTTGTTCATACCTCCCCATCTTCCTTCAGCAGCTGCACTACGATGCCACCTACGGACCGTCACGGGCACGACGAACTGTCACAAGCTCCGTAGGTGGTACTTTTCTGTATTTCTCGCTCAAAAACCTCCGCATTCATCTTTTAGACAGATTGCCTACAAATAAAGAGATACTTACATAAAAATTAGTACAAAAAGGCTTTTGGACCCACTACACATAAGTAAAAAGAATTAAAAATACCGTGAAACCACGGTATATCACACAACATTCACTATCTATAAGGAATCATTAACTTACCGGAGTTTTCATACTAGGAAGGTTCTCATTAAGAAACTATTGCCCACACAACCTTACCAACTCCACTCAAGATATCATACTTACTAAACATGCCAAACCACTCATAAGGTGAGAATTTAAGTAGGCTGAAAACATGCACATAGAGAACACTGATCAACCTTACTAGCTAAGCACATCATCTCTACTCTTAGGAACAAGTGTAAGACCCCCAAAATGAGTTCGGGTGTCTAAATTTGAACATATTTTTAATTAGTTTATAAGGTCTTAAAATGATTTCTAATGTGTTATAGAGGCAGTTTCTAAAGCTTGAGGTGAATTGGAAGTGAAATGTCAAAGGACGACCAAGACATTCGACGACTAGTTACCAAATTGGCCGCCTTATGTGTTTTTATGTGCGTATATGTATGTCATAGGCCTACGAAGTCTTAAAATGAGTAATAATGATTTTTATAAGCAGTTTATGAAGTTTCAAGAAGTTTGGAGGTCAAACATCCAAGAACATCTAAGATGTTCGAAAGTTAGCTGTTGAGACGTTCATGTGAGTCTTGAGTGTGCCTTGCATGTTTGGATGTGTTTCATGTGTTCATTTAGGGTGAAAATTTCATGGAAGGTGTTAAACATGTTAAGGTGTTTATTCATGTTAGAAACGTCCGAGTACGACTCCCCAAGGGCCCCGCAAGAGGCCCACAAGAAAGACATAAAGGCTGTCGAGACATGCCTTGGCAGTGTCAATCGACAAGCCAAGTTGACGCCCCGTTTCCAAATCGACGCCCCGTCGATGGGAGGCGTAGCTCAAAACATGTCTTGGTGAGCCTTGTGTATCAAACAATGATCTGCAGTCACCAACGATGAAGAAGCAGGACGCCTCATAGTCCAGTCGATGCTGTCCATCAATGGTTGCCTGCAACTGCATGCCTGCGCACTGTTTGTTTAATGGGGTGAATGGGAAATTCATCTCACGATCTAAAATGACCCTACTTTGTTTATTTTATTATTTTGGGTGTATTTAAGTGATAAAAAACGTGAACAACCTATTCCCAATCCATTCTACATAAATTAGACTTTCCCTCCAAAACCAATTCTCTCTAGAAACCTCCATTTAAGGGGAATCTCAAGAACAGCTTGGAGATTGGAATCCCATGGATTATTCATCATGTTTTAGAGGTTTTCTTATAAATAAAAGTATGGTGATCCTTCATCTCTAGTTAGTCTTCCATCTAGAGAGTTCTTCTCAAAGTTTTCAAAAGAGATTCATGATCAAACTTCTTCTCTTCAATCTAGACATGGGTTCTTTCTCAAAAAAAAATTCAAAGTCTTAATCATGATGAATTTATGATAATGTATTGGTTTTAACTTTAATTTCAATCCAATTTCATTGTGAATACATGTCCCTTCTCAAACTCGATTTAGCCTATGCATGGGCATTGTGATCATGACTTATTATTGGTGGATTTGTGATTCTATTACATTAAATTTCATATTTCTACTGTTTATTATGTATATTTATGGTAAATTTTGGATTAATGATCCATATAGAACAATACATGAAGATTTGAATATGTTTTGCCTATGTCTCTATGTGTTCACTGTAACATTGACTTTATAATGTATGAATGTGGAATTTGATTATGTTAAGATAATTGTAGATACTGCCTTAGGTTAATATAATTGTTAAATTTGGGTATGAATATTGTATGATCAAAGTAAAAAAGGCTTGGGATGGATTGATCTAGGTTTTTCTAGTCTATTGATTGATAATGCTATGTATGTGATGTGATCTCAATTTTAGGTTAGATGAAGCATGATTCCTTTTGAGTAATGATCTCTTTAGCTACTGACTAACATGTAAATTAATTATAAAATATGATTGATGATCAAGGTTTTGGGGAATTAGTAGGATTACCTATTTCCTCTACTCAATATTGATTTGATAGTTTAGTGCCTATGTTGGTATCTTGATCTTGTAGGGATTTAAGTGTGATTTCATTATGTTAAGTGTATATTAAGGAACTTCCCTTTAATGTATTGTTTATAAAATGGGTGTATTGATCAATGATGATCAAAGGATCATAAATTGGTAAGGATGACTTTTTCCCTCTACTTTTCTATAGTATTGTTAGTTGATGAAGCCTTGTATGACGTTGAGTGGTATGGTCCACTTATATTAGAGATTTTCACTTTATTATAATATATATGTGATGTTAACATGGCCTTGAAGGAACTCATACTATTAATGTGTGTTGATGATGATCACCCTATGTGAAGCCTATGCCTAGTTTACTATTCTAGCTATAATCTAGGTTGTGTTGCTATTGTCACGAACATGTAAATCGTTATGTTTAGTTTATGTGTACTTGCTGCCTATGATGAGATCCTAAAATGTTATATGTGATGTAAAGCTAAGTTAGGTGCATTAAGACTATATCTTACTGTAAGATGTTGTAAGTCTTGAATAAATGAGTCTTGTGATGTGCTATCTATCCTATGATGTTGTGTGATGTATCATTCAGTAGGATGACTTGATAGGTGTATTAGTATGGGTAAAAGTATGGAACCTTGTCTATGCATTGCACATTTTTTACCTTGATAGGATAGTTCCTAGGTTGGTCTTCTAAGTACATGCATAGGATTGTATGAACATACTATGAATATGTTGTACATGCTATGATGTTAAGTATATAATATGATGAAATATGAATGTGCATAGTACCTCAAAGTGTTGATATGAAAGGATTGCTTATTTAGTTACAGCTATAGACTTATGCATTGCTATATGAACATGTGTGACATTTATGTGTTAGGTGAAAGGTTTGCTCACATATAAGTATAGACACACATGTGCTAAAAAGTATCCTAAAACTAGATAGGTTCTTGAATATGATATAAGCATATAAGGAGTCAATATCCTAAGCCTAAGTTTTATAAATAAATGTAATAAGGCTTTTTAATAAAGGGAACTTAGTTTAGCATCGAGTGAACTTGACAATGAGATGTGTTGGCTTCCCTTGGAGGAAGATTCACCATTGGTTCCTCATAAGGTTTTTACTTCCCTTGGAGGAACATTCACCTATGGTTCCACATGAGGTGTTGACTTTCCTTGAGGAAGATTCACCCATGGTTATCTCAGATGAGGCTCCAATGCTTATGAGCATGTAGATGGTCATGTATATCTCTTAGTTCCATAAAATATGCTTGCCACATAGGATCTCGCAAGTGACTTCACTAGTATGGTAGCATGTTTTAATGTTCTACCTTGGCTAGGTTAAAACACCTTCCATTGGTGTAAGTCTCTACAACACAAAATTCCATGTAGCACCCCTAGTCTTAGTATCATTTAAGACTATAGTTTCCCTAAATTAAAATGGACAATTAAAGTAAATGACTAAGACCCTAACTAGGATGACCTAAGGGAGGTTACTTAGGATAGGTGGAAGTAATTCACCCATATAAACATTGCACAAGCAGCTTCTTAGGGAGTTCTATAAAGGTGTTCTAATGCATATGTCTATGTACATGTTCCTTATGCATGACTTTGTAGTATTTGCCTACTTATTATGAAGATGTGCATGGTATGAGTCGTTATGATGTGGTCTTATCCTTATGTCCATACGTTAGTATTAATGACTATATGATGAAGTTCTTCTTGTCATAAATGAAGTTTTCTATATGCTTTTGTTGATGTATGAAATAGGGTGTTAACGCTTGTGGTCTCATGATAGGTTTATTAAGCATGTGTGAGGTTATGGGGATTTACATTTACATTGCACTACTGGACATAGATTGGGATTGTGAGTAATGGTTTATAATGCTTTATGTGAAGGGAAGTGAATAGATGTGCAAGTTGATGTAACTTACTGTAAATGTCATTAGAGTCTTGACTTAAAAGTGTCTATGATGTATTATGCTCCTACGATGATATGTGTTGGTTTATGTAGGTTTTATGTATGCTTTCTTTGTGGCCTTAAGTTGGTGCATTGCGCTAAGAATCACTAGAGGGTTACTTGGGGGAAATATGATGTAAGAAGAAAAGGATTCACTGTAAAGAGGAAATAGGTTACTGCAAAAGTGACCCTAATTGTGTCTTAAATCTATGTGTCATTTTATGTGATGTTTGGCCTTTGAATATGTCTATATGAAGTATGTGAATGATATAAATTCTACCGTATAAATGTTTTATGAAGATTTTTTCAAAAAAGCATGAAGTATGATTTCAAGAAAATGTCCCTTTTAAATGCATATTTTGCATGGTTTTCATATTTAGTGCATTCTTGTACTAACTCCATTCTTCTCTAATTTTTACACAAAGTGTAGTTATGGATGCTTAAAAGGATGCCTATATGATTGAGGGGCTTGATATGTGATTCCTAAGCTCAAAGAAAGGAATCCTTAAGTCCAAGGATGTCCTACATTATGGTCAATTGTAAAGTGTAGCATTATTGTATTAATGATTTATGTTATAAGGGTCGCGTCCCTGAAGTACTCTTATGATGTTGAGTCGAGGATGACAAAAAGAGACTGGGTATATAAAATATATATATATATA
>NC_028637.1:72925042-72928889 GCF_001406875.1 Solanum pennellii | reverse complement strand
TATATATATATATATGTATGTATGTATGTATGTATGTATGTATGTATGTATGTATGTAGGTATGTATATATGAAGTAATGTTCTACCATATGATGTGCTACGAAAGCTTTTAACTTTCCGCTAAATTTACCTTTGACTATGCGATGAATAATGAATATGGACTTGTATAAGACCTTCGAGAGGTCAATTACGTCATGTTTCTTCTATGGTTACTCCCCAGATCTGAGAAATGTAGTATCAAAGCATGAGGTATATCAAAGTCGTTTTAGGTTCCAAAATTCTCATATTGCCACATTTTGTAGATTCTCGATCATCTGTGGTGAGTCGCGATACATGTATGAGCGACAACCTAAAAGACGATAGAGTTTCCTTTCTTCATCATTCTCATATCGTGTCATAGAACTTAACTCTATAAGATCTCTCTCTTATGTTTTCTTATCCGGTAGTCTTTTAGATATGATGGTTTGGATGAGATGGTACTCTATGCTTGAGGGAGAAAAGGTGTGTTTTGATGCTTATGTTGGTTTTATTTGTTGATGAGTATGTGTGAAGGTGAATTTGGCATGCTTTGATAATGTGATGCTAATTATTGCTATGTATGCGAAATATGAGAAATGATATGTTATGTTCATATGATATCCCTTGTGGGTATATATGAGACCTACATGTATTATATCAATATATCAACCCAAGCCCAAACCCATTATCCTAATATTCAACAACGAATTTTACCACCATTAATCAAAAGGCCAAAAACCTCCCCAAATTATAACTAAGTTGTAGGAATGCAAATGCGTATTAGGAGAGTAATTAACTTACCTTTAGCGAGAGAAATTGTGAAAATCTATTTATAAATGTCATGGATCGTCGCCTAGCTCTCAAGAATGAATTTATTCATAAAATAACGATTTTGGGTGCTTCATTGATTAATTCGCGACTAGCCCACCAAGGTGGGCCCGACCCCACCACAGCAGCCCAACCCTGGTGACATTAATCCCTCAGATGCTTGGAATGAGATAGACCTCACAATTTTAGTTCCAAGATATCAGTTCGCGATACACCTTCAAACTAGGAAGTTCTTAAACAACCTTGTCACGCCAAAATCAGTTTCGGAAATTTTACTCGCCCAAATTATATTATGTAAAGCCGTAAATTCTCCTTAACGCCTCAGATATGAACTCACGTGATTAAGCTCACATTTAAATCCCTCTTCTATTACCAGATTGTACTAGACCTCACCAGAATCACATTTCGTCAAAGTCTGTCCTAGGCTAGAAGTTTCTAAGTTAAAACTCAAAAGTTTTCTAGCACAAGTTTGTTCCCCATTGACTTTTCCATAACGATAGGAACAGGTTATGACATATAAGAAATAAATTGACTTCTAGTCATAGAAAACCCTCCCCCTTCCATTCTAGTTATTCATCCAAAATCAACAACATTAATAAAAATGTATCACAATAATCAGTCTAAGACAAACAAGTATTTTAGTATGTAGAATGTGTGACCCTTCATTAAAATGGACAATCTAGTTTTCGTAAACAATGGTCTTGATATCAACCGTTGATGTTTAATTAATAACTCAATAAGGCCATTTTACGTACGTATATAAGCTACAACATATTCAATTTTTATCTATTTAATAGGGAATAATATTTTAAAACATGGGATGAAAGCTTCACAATGTTATCAAGACAAATAAACTATATCTTATACCAAACTATATTATAATCTTCATATTTATCCCAATAATTTTTCATACATGCGACCATGTAGAAGAAGCACCTATCAAGATCATAAAGTATTCAAACGATCCACCGCGTGGATGAATAAGTCCATAAATAACCACATGTATACATTATAAAATGTAGGGGGGTCAATCACATCTTTTATTGGTGAATTTTTTAAATTAACTTGTGTAGATAACAAATAAGAAAACTCAACATTTAAAAGAATCTTTACGTTATGAATGTCCAATTGATTCTCTTATAATCCATCTCAATATTATAAATTAAGGATGTCACACACAATAATTCAATACTACTAATGTATTGGGATTAGTAGATATTTTATTTAATATAAAATGTGTTTCAATTGCACCTATATTTGTACAGTACAAGCTAGAAGCCAAAAAGAAGGAACTTCTATATAACAAATGTTTCTCATAGATATTCTTGGTAATATGAAAATATTAAGATTCATTTCTTCCATTTTCTTGATATGATAATCATTTTTATGAATATCATTAAAAAAGAATGAGTTTCTCCGAAATATTGGAGAAAATATAATCTTATCTATGATGACTTTATCTCTCCTAGACAAAAATAAAATGATTTTTCTGAAACTCTTTATCATATTAGTAAAATATCAAAAATTATGGTACACTGATAATTTGTTATTGAAGAATAAAAGGAAGAAGAAGAGGGAGAAGAGGAGGAAAAAAAGGAGGACGAAGAATTTCAATCAATATTTAAACAAATTTTATTATCTTTTATTGTGCTAATATGAACAATACTATTAGGACAAAAATAGTATAGTAAGCTTTTTGAAATTAAATTCATAGTCTTAAAAATGATAAAATCAAACATTATATATAATTTACATTAAAAGGTCTGAATTCAATAGTTTTCATAAAAAACCTAGGAAAGATAACTTTCAAAACTATTTAGTTTAATAACTAATATAATAATAATTTTTCTAAGAAAGATTTTCATTGTGTGTCTTGGGTATGAGCTCAAAATATCAAAGGTAAAGAAGAGATTGCATTGGAGGACTTAATGTAGCATCTCATGAGTTGACAAGTGTTGCATCATCTCCCAAGTTCACTTGTTGATGCCCATATAAATCTTCATTTGATCTTTTTCTCTTTTTTTCTTGCCACAACAAAATTAAAAAAAATAATAATCAACAAAGGCAAAGATAATGAGTTGAAAACAACAACAATAATACCAATATATATACAGTAACTTTCTTACCAATGTTTGAAGGGATGTCATGTTGAGATAAGTAGTTAGCTTCTCCCCAATTCTTAATTTATACCCCATTTTAAGATTTAGTACATGTTCCAACTATATAATATTTTATCAATTTTTTATCCCGCACAAGTGGTTTACGTCTTGGTGTCACCTGAAAATTAATTTATTAATGATAGTGTAGAAAATAGTCAATATCATCATGTATTCTAATATAATAATTTTGAGCTAACCTGAGATGTTTCTTCATTTTATCATTATTTGTTTGGTAATTCAGGAACTTTTCCATATACAACAAATTTATACACTCAAAGATCAAAACTCTTTATTTGTCACTAAATGAAGGTAGACCTATTTATTAATAATTATTAAATGCTTATCACAAACTCATCAAAGAAAATATACATAATCATTTTGGTTGGCAGGGAAACATGCAGATTATTCAAAAGGAAACTTACATAATCTATTTTTAAGCCACCTGGACGAGAAATATTATTGATGATCAAATTTTTCCTTCTTTGATCAAATGTATGAGTATGCATGTAGTGCATATTCTTTTGTACAATCTCATTCTGCCACCAAAACAATATGTATCGCATTCAAATTTATCCTATATCCATTCTCGAAAGGTAATTATCTATTCAAAGCGGGAGTATCAAAATTTTGTGATCAAGTGGTACACAAGATATTGGAACATCAATATTTGATATTCTAAAAGACCAAAACAATACGATGAAGTGTGTTTCTTCTACTTCTATCTAATAGAATAGCTCACACCTAGCTAAAATTGCTTCTGACCCGTTTGTACAATAAATTTTGAATGGAACTGTAGAATTCTCTTACTAGACGACCCTTTATAAGTAATATATATATATATA
>NC_028637.1:72883111-72924967 GCF_001406875.1 Solanum pennellii | reverse complement strand
ATATATATATATATATATATATATATATATATATATATATATACACACACATACACACACAGAGAGAGAGAGACACATACACACACACTTTTTTGGACTACTTTTTGGTTGTGCTAAGGGTTTATCAGAAACAATCACTATACCTCAAAGGTAATGATAAGGTTCCTGTGCATTTTATTCTTTGCATATCCCATTTCGTCGGATTATACTAGGTTTGTTGTCTATTATTATTATTGTTATTATTATTAGGAATATTATTTACATGAAGTATTTAAATATTGTTGAGATACATATCAAATCTTTAAACTTTTGAGAAGAACATTTTTCTTTTTATAAAAAAGAAATAACATTAGAATTTTATTATGTATTAGTCAAAATATTTTCATATATGTATTAAAAGGAAAAAAACAAACACTTATAATTGGAGGAACTTTTGCCAAGCGAACCTGAAAAATATCAGTGTTAGCTTTTTCTACTGCAATAAAAGATATCGGAACGTCCATTAATGTTGTATCCTCATCACCATCAACTTGGTACTGCTTATCCATATTCTATTCAAAAGTATGACAAAAATAATTAGATATTTTAAAAAATGAATAAATATGTGGAGTAATTGAGAGGACGTTCAAAAAAATAAATAAAAATTGATCCCTTGCTAGGAATTTACATACACAAGCGCACACGCACGCAAACACAAATTATATATAGATATATACACACAAACACACTTCTTTGGAGTATTTCTTTTTGGAGCTAAGGGTTTATCAAAAATAACTAATCTACCTCAAAGTTGTTGATAAGGTTTGTGTACATTTTGTTCGTCTGATACCTCATTTCGACATATTACACTAGGTTTCTTGTTGTTTATATTATTATCATAGACATGACATATATAAATATTGTTGTCATACAGATCATATCTTTTCACTTTATAGAAGAACATTTTCTTCTTTCCAAAAGGAAATTAACATTAAATTTTTGTTTAGGTATTCATCAAAAGATTGTTGTATATGTATTAAAAGGAAAAAAAAAACAAACAACTTATCATTAGAGAAAAATTTTCAAAGCGAACCTGCGAAAATTCAATGCTTGCTTTTTTCAGTGCAATAAAAGATATCGAAATGTCCATTAATGTTGCATCCTCATCACCATCAACTCGGTACTACTTATCAATATTCTAGTTGAAAGTATGAAAAAAATAGTTAGATATTTTGCAAAATGGTAAATCTTGTGGAGTAATGGATGAAAAGACTTTAAAAAAACATCAAAAATTCTTGTTTGCTAGGAATTTACACACACGTAGGCGCACACACACACGCACACGTACACATATTTTATATGACAATATATATATATATGATATGAAACTTTCATCCTAAATTAGACATTTTGTAATAAGATCAATGATTTATGTGATATGAAAGTTTCATCCTAAATTAGAATTTTATTGTATATAAATTAATATTTTTTTTGAAAACTAAATTATAAAGATTCTATTTCTAAGGAAAATGTTAACTTGAGAGATGAACAATTATAAGCAGGCTTATATTTTAACATTCAAATCTTATTACATAATCATAATACAAAGATGTTTATTCAAAGATTCATGCACAATTTATAATTTTATTATCCGTTCAAACTTTGATGTCTTAGATATAATCATAAAAATGAAATGAGACGACAAACATGTTAGAGAACTTTTAATAATACTACTACTAGTACTATTATCTATATGTATTTAAATTACTATTTTACTTTTATTATTATTTATGTCACTATAGGCCAATTAATTTAGTTCAAATACATAAAGAGGATTCACATAGCCTATTTTATTTTATTTTTGATTTAGATATAGTTAAATATTGTCGTTGTTGTTGCTATGCGACTTAGATTTTTAGCTTGGGGTTTTTTTTCATCATTCTTCCATAAGATAACTAATATTTAAAAATTTATTACCAAACAAATGAAAAGATTTGTGTACATGTCTTACTAGAAAAAAAATTAAATACCTTATAATAAGTATATTAAAGAGTAAAAGATTTTTTTAAAGCTTACAATGAGACACCAGTTTGTGGTGCAATAGAAGATAGAGGAATTGCCATTATTGCATCTATACGATCAACTTTGTGATGCTTATCCATTTTCTAGAAGAAATAATGAAATAAAAAGTTATTACCGAATAGATCAAAACATTTTTGTACATGTTTTAATTGGAAAAAAACTAAACACCTTATAATAAGTATGTTAAAAAATAGAGAAAAATTTTCAGACCTTACAAATGAGACACCACCTTGTGGTGCAATAGAAGATATCGGGATAGCCATTACTGCTTCTACGATCAATTTTATGGTGTCTATCCATTCTCTAGTAGAAAATATGAAATTCATCAAAATTGTAATAGAATATCAAAGATAAAGAAATGGTTGTTTTTCCCTACGTCTTATGATTTCAGTAACAAGTGCAATGATTTTCATGAGAAACTCAAACTCTTAGAAACTTTTCTAGCATCTTAACATAATTTTTTTTATTTTCTATTCTTGTAAAGAAATTATTGTTTCAATGGTCACACAAGCTAATTTATACTATAACATAGCTTTAGGTGAGTAATAATAGTAAGTCAAGTACTCTATGTTAATTCAAAGTTTGTTCAATTTTCATCAATATTTCCATGTTTAGTTAGTAGGCATTTAGACATGCGATTTTCCTTGTATATTTAAATCATTACATGAAAATCGGATAAGTGATTTCAGCTCATGATTTTAAATCATGAGATGAAATTCTTCAAAAAAAAATTGATTTGAGAATTTCATATCTAAACATGGTAATTTTGATGAAAATTGAACAAACTTTGAATTAACATGTGATTTTCCTTGTAAATTTAAATCATTACATGAAAATCGGATAAGTGATTTCAGCTCATTATTTAAAATTATGAGATGAAATTCTTCAAAAAATATTGATTTGAGAATTTCATATCATGATTTCAGATTTTTCGAATACAAATATTAACCCACAAATTTATATTTCATATATAAAAAAAATAATGATACAACTAAAGAACTTTTTGCGAGGATACGAAAGGACTAATGAAATATATACAAAAAGTGAACATGATGATATATTTACTAAATCTATTGACCACGTTGAATTTTATTAAAGAGTACTTGAACAAAATTAAAGTTTACTACAACTTATTTTTGATGTTACATTTTCATTGAACAAAATTAAACTTTGAACAATAATATTTAGTTTTTTAGAATAACTTTTTTATAGTGTATTTTGTTTTAAGTTTTGTCCTAAGTTTTGCTTATTTGGTATGATTGTAAAAATAAAGAATTGGGATACATTCGATAGTTTTCATAACATATGAGAGTTTTATATTTATGTGCCAAAAAGACAATTTGAAAAACCAAATTGCATGTAGAGACAAAGCTTGAACTTGATTTCATATTATCATTTCATCTCACATGGTTGTTACTTAATCTAATACTTATTGTATGGGCGTAAAGGGTTCAAAAGACTTCCATATCTGGTGAGTTTAATTGAGGATACATGTTTTATTTCCTTCATAACCACACGGGTTTTGTATCGAGGTCATACCATAATAATTTTCTAAGTAATGTATGATTTAAATTTGAAAAAATTTATATTTTTATATTTATAATACTTTATAAAAATATCACTCTAAAAAATAAAAACATTCCTCTAGCATCATAGGCATCAATTCTATAATAATTGTTCATTGTGTTTGAAATTTTTCTTGGTATATTTTAGGATACTCATTATCCCTTTTGGTTTAGCAAACCTTTTGTCCAAATAAATTTAGAATTTAATATATTTTCCTTCTTGGATTTGGAGAACCTTTTCCTCATAAGTCTGGGACAACTGAAATTTATACATAGAGATACAGTTGGGGATGATAAAGTATGGTACACGACACAATGTAGTCCTAAAGGCTTTAGAAAACTGTAAGGAGAAAACTTCTTTTCTTTCATAGTGTAAAATTCTTTTGCTTTCTTCTTAGTGGATTATGCCTGGTTGAACTTCATTAAATCCTTATATTATTTTTTGTTCTTTGTTATTTGTTTGTGATTGTGTGCTAGTTAGTTCTCGATATTCTCACAAAAATAAATAATGTTATATGGACTAAAATTATCTTGAAGAACTTACCATTGTTTACAAGAATTTAGGGATTAACTAAGAAATGGCACAATTGGATAATAGAGATTAGGCTTATTAAATAACCTTCAATTGTAGTATTTAAAATATTATTAGTCATATAGTTGATGAGTCCTCAAATTGGACGCATCTAGGGCCTTATATTAATGCAAATAGTGTCCTCGATTATTTATTTTATCTCGATATCTTATAAAACCCCTAAGTTTCACGTATTTGTTGATTTGGTAGAAGCATGGACACTTAGGCGAAAAATGGAAGAAAAAGGGAGAAGAAGAGTTGAAGATGCAAAGGTATGCATCGCCAAGCACACTTTGTGATCCATCGAATAGAAAAGTTTTGACTTATGTTACAGCAAGTGATCCGTAAAGGAAGTAGATCAAAAGGTGACGAAAAAGAGCAATTGAGTCTTTTATGATCATCTCGGCAAAGAAGAATATTATCGCCCACCTATGAAGAACACAAAGACAATGAAGGCATTGTGCAGCCGGCGACAAACTGAACAAAGGGAGATTCGCCAAATCATTCGATAAATCATGACCAACTACGCAGAAAATATTCGCTAGAACCATTCTGAAGTCTATAAATAACGAACGCTTTAATTATGATAAATAAATTAGAGAGTAAAACAAATTTACACTTGATAGTTTATTTTAGAAACTTTCTTGTTACATTTTCTCTCAAGTACGGAGAGGATTTTGTGGAAGATTGAACAAAGAAGTTCTTTCAATTTTGGGAGTGGGTCTTCTCCATTTACCTTTTTTTTCTACTTTTAATATTTAATGTCTTATAGCCACTTGATTTCTTTATCATTTTAAGTATATCTGATTGTTGCTTGATGTATGGCTAAAAAACCCTATTCTTGTGGTGTCATTTAGAAGTTATGGGTTGATTAATTTGTTGGGTCCTTCTTTCTTGTAGCTTAGATTGCATTTTAATGATAATATCACCTAGTGGTTGTGGATAGTGTCATAGAGACTTTGACTATAGGCTAGTGTTGTTGAGCACGAGCTAAAATAAAAATAAAAACAATGTATCAAAGAATCAATATGACACCGCTGCCAGGGAGTGTTGTCACGTAAAAGTGTAGTTACTTATAGTTTTTAGTTCTTTGTAACCTACCTTTTACTAATTTTTCTTTAGTTTTGTGGTTCTTTGTTTTGTGTGATTGTGTATTGATGCAGAGTAATAAGATGGAAGACCACTGCAGACTTCGCATAGACCATCCTCTCTTGAATGTGTTAAACCTTAGGGAATACCTCATTACCATTAATAAAGTAGGGGATGAGACTCTTAACTATGTGTGGTTTAAGTTTCAAAAAGTATTAGCATCATTCCCATCTCAGGGGATGATCAACAAGGCTTATCTACAATCCTTCTACAGAGGTAATAGGACCGAAACTAGAGGTATCGTTGATCAAAGCTTCCTTGGCGATATACTCCTTAACCCCTATGAAGTGGTAGCCCAAACCTTTGATAATATAGCTAGAACTGAAAAAGAAAATCAAGAAAACACGAGTGGGACTCAGTTGTAGCCCAAGTAGACATTCGATCCAAGAGACTGGAGGAGCTAGAAACACAAGATAAAATGTTGAATGAGCTCGAAAATAACATAGAAATGTTGTATGAGACAAAAAAAAACAAAAACTATAACCATTCAACATCAAGATGATTAAATTATTGAGTTGATACCATGTATTCATCCACCATTCGCGAGAGCCTCGCCTAACTACACCATGGGTGAACTCGAAGATGAAGAATAAGTGTTGATTGGCGTCGTTCCACAACGATAACAATTGCGTTGTTTTGGAGGAAATCCAAAACCCTTTAAGTATTTTAAAGATCTTATTTAAAATAAGGGTGTTTTGATTTGTAGATTTATGAGTGAAGGGCTTCTGAAGGGAACGATTTGAGGCACACAAATTGTGTTGTCGAAGAGACAACTTGATTATTGATTGCGATAATGTCCGCTTTCTATCTCTTCAAATTAGCTGGAGGTTCTGTTCGACTCAGCGAAGAAAAGAATCGCTTGGCCTATCGCCAAGTAGCAGAGCACATATTTAACTTACGTCACAAACGGAATGAGTTCTGAAAATATTGTATAAAATCACTGCCTTTAATCCTCCTCAATTTTTACATTACTCCCATTCTAGATTTTAGTCTTTACAAAATTATGGTATCTCATAAGTATTTGTAGGTGAGTAATTATTGCTTGAATCTAGATCTATCTACCGTTTGTTGCCTAAATTTTCATCAGATCAGCAGAAAAGGTTAGTTCTACATGAGCCTCCTTCAATTATGATATTTTCTATCCAGAGATATGTTTTTCCCGAGTAAGCTATGTTGAACTTCCTGATATGGGAATGAGTAAAAATCTGAATACCCTAGGCAAGAGTTGTGAAACCAACTAGTAGTTGAGTAGAGAATTTTGTAAATTCTCTTTGAAGGGTTGTGAGGTCTATTTTAGGAAACTAGCATGACAAATAGGGCATCATGCAGTGTGGCGAGCAAGATCAAGCCCACTGGGACACTCGACGGTCATTCAAACTGATTGAATCATAAATGGCCTAGTCTTCACCTGGAATGCATGTAACAGTCGGCATAGAGAGTTTTAGCCGCTGAATATTCGTTATAGTTTCCCAAACTTATTTGGTTTACATACCAACAAAACCCCAGTTGAATCCTACTAACAACATCTGTATATTATTATGATTGGAGGTATAACCAGATCTAAAGTTGTAGAAAAACTAACACCTCCTTAAGGAAAAGCAAATAGGGGTACATAGAATGCACGGATATGTACAAAGGGAGACAAAATGAATAAACTTACTTCAAGTAGTAATAGAAAAGAGAAGAAGATTCCACAACCAAAATCATCAAATAGGTCAAAGGATTATGGGTTCAAAATTATTCTTAAAGAAAACTCTTATCCATAGATAGGGTGATTTATATATATCCTGAAATTATGAGCACAATGAGGTTTCATCACTTCCAGCTTTTCACTAAGCCGTGTGGCTCATACATTCCAAGTTTGGTTCGGGAGTGTTACACATCAAATAAATTTCTAATTCCTATCGGGAATGAAACATGTAGCAACAGTCAAGCCAATCGATTCTGTATTTCTACAGGGGATGCCGGTCCGGTATGATCTCGACATTATTAATGTTAACTTAGGTCGTCCTAAACACATGGAGGAAGCATGCAAACACCTGTCCAATGAAATATCACTGGATAACATGAAACATTTGTAAGCTCCCCTAATTTCAGATAACCCCAAATTGGTTGAGAGTTGGCACGTAAAGGCAAGCTGAGGAGAATTTGTCAAGGAAGAGTAGAACTGAAATTAGAGATAAGTCCAGGTTTATAAAGGGACTCTCCCACCAAGGGGATTCAAGTTCATTCAAGGGTTGCTATGATAGGGATTACGAGCCTAGAGTTAAGAGAAAATGTGAAGTAGATACACCTCAGGAGAGGCCACCTTGTAGGAAGTCTGGCAAACTTCATGGAGGAGAGTGTAGGAGGGGCTCTAACTCTTGTTACAGTTGTACAAACCGGGTCACATGATGAAGGATTGTCCGTATATGAGAGCTCAAGAAAAAGGAAAGGAGAGAGTTCAACCGAATGGATTAAGTGAAGAGGCTCCAAGGAGGCAACGATTCACCGCACTCAAGTCTAGGAAGATAGGGGAATACACCTCTAGTGATGTCTCGGGTGCGTAGCCTAAATTAGTTTTTCAAGTGTATGGTTTTTTGCACTAGTATGAAGTTAATGTATTGGAGTCATCATGTTGGTTGCTGACTTATGTGTTTATTTATGTTGTATGCTTTTATGAGACTAGTTTATGAAGAAGTTCCTTAGTCTATTAATGCGAAGCTTCTATTAGGTTTCAAGGATGTGCACCAACCTACTAATATGTATATCAGGTATTCACCAACAAAAAAGCATTGAATAGATTAGGTATGGATTTTCTCCATGAGTGTTATGCTACTATAGACTATCAAACCAGGGTAGTGAGGTTTCAGTTGTCAAATGAGATAGGGTATAAATGGGATCGGCGTGGATCAATCCAACAAAGCCATACAATTTCAAATCTTAATGCCAACAAGATGTTATCTAAGGGGTTAGATATACTCCTCCTAAGGCTGGTTTTTTATAAGAAACTCTATCTTTTAGTGCAATAGTCAACTTGATGTTGTAAGTCTAAAAATGGTATGTGTAATAATTGCACCAAGTGAGTTAAAATGAATTCATGTTTGTATATCATGTTGCTGTTTTTGTATAGCGTGGACATGATTTTTTTTTTTTGTGTTGCATGAGTTGTGACGTGCATCAAGTTTTGAGAAGGAAATTCTTCAATCTCAAATATGAAGCTTCAGATAAGCTTGAGTAATAGCATTATCCAGAGTAAGTGCGAAACAGAAATTCACAAAGAGTAACGTCTCAAATATGTTAAGATATTTTCTATTTTAAAATGATGTGTACTGTCATTCAGGGACGAATGTTCCTAAGGGAGGGATAATGTGACAACCCTAAAAAATGGCTATGCTAAGTAACGCTTAATATGTCTAGAATGCCAACGATTAGACCGGGTTCACACGGATTGATGCACGTAGAACCAGAACTCTGAACCTCTGCAACAGCCAAGCCAACGTACTTGGTGAGTTAGTTGAGCTAGTAGAGGTTTGGTCCATCCATGTAGGGTACTATCGTAATTACCCTAAATATATAATTAATTAATTATTATTATGGTGGAGAGGCATTTTGGGGAGAAAGGGCCGAAATTGGTCTTTGAGAAAAATCTTGCTCCACCCGAGTTCGAACCTAGGTGGGAGCAATGATTTAATTTGATTATTTAATTTAGTGAATTAATTTAATAAATTAATAATTAATGGCAGATTTAAGAAAAAGGAAAATCAGATTTTTACTATTAATTATTTTTTATTAATTATTTAACCTTATTTGACTAAGTCTTGCCTAAAGTCCTAGCCCTAAGGAAACACTCTCTCTCTCAGATCTATCCACTCTCATGTTTATCTCCCTCATTTCAACACTCTCTTTCACGTTCTCTCTACTTAACAAAACAGTAACCAAAAATCAAAATAATAACCAAAACAAAAGTTCTTCATACTTGAAGAACTAACACACAAATTACAAGCAATAAAGAAATCCGAAAACGTTAAGCAAAACCTTATATTCTCGTCGGGTAAGGTGTGAGATTCGTTGCTGGACATTGGGTTTGGTTTGGGGTGGATTTGGCAGCAAGTTGAAATGTTGAACAACATGAAATCAGGTATGGGTTTTCTTCATCTTGGTCCTTTTTCCAAGAGACTTGTAAGTCTCAGATGAATTTACTCCAAAATTCTTTAGAAACATATGTGACATCTTAATGACATTAAAAGTCATTACATCTCACTTTAATAAAAATGTAATTTGGACGGATAGGTAATTTATCCCTTTTGAAACCTAATATTTTATATACATTGTATTACTCTTAATTAATATTGTAAAATTTATATTACAATCTCCCATTAATGCAATGTTAAAGAGTAATAATAAATTTTGGGCAAAAGGAAGGAATATGTACTTAAGTGTCAATATCTTTCAGTTTGAATTAACACATAATGAAATGGGACAACAACTCCAGATCCACAAAGTAAAGTACTCTTGAACTAAAAATATAAATTGAGACCCCCATAACACATACTATATCCTTAAATTTTAAGCAACCTCCGCGATACAAACAAAGTGCTTTTATGGTCATACACAAACACCTTGGGTCTTATGAGTGCTCTAGAAAGACGACCTAAGTCTTTCATAAAAGCGACCAAACCATTACACTCACATAGGTGACTCCATCAAGTCTATCTCAAATAGACCACCTTACGTGTTATACTAGTCTGATATTTAAAATTTGTATTCTTCGAATTATATAAATTGAATAAATACAAAAGTCATTCTTATAGCAAATCAAAATATTGTCATTTTAAATAAATATTATAAGTGTTGACAAGAGATCCTATTAAATACTAAAATTATTATTTTGAAAATTTTCCCATTTCAAATTAGAACAATAAGGATGGAAAATATGAGCTCGTTTTGTTTATAATGTTTGACCGATTGACATGTCCATGTAAACATCAAGTGCTAATTTCAAGAATTATATATTTTGTCTGAGTTGCCTTTTGATAGACTATATCTAGTGAGTGTATATCACCTCTTTCCTCTTTCGCGCACCTCTCTTGTCCCTCTACTTCTTTATATATGTGCTCCGCAATTTCATGTATCTAGCATGCACCGATATATTTAATATATTTGTGTGTATCAGTTTCATCTAGTGTGCTCAATATTGAATATTTAGTGTATCCATGAAATTTTGCAGCTA
This sequence comes from Solanum pennellii, assembly GCF_001406875.1. NCBI lineage: Eukaryota > Viridiplantae > Streptophyta > Magnoliopsida > Solanales > Solanaceae > Solanum > Solanum pennellii. The sequence goes on along the minus strand of NC_028637.1, from coordinate 72,914,409 downwards.
CCTGCCAGATATTTTTCTACGATTTCACATACTGGAAATTTTCAGCTACGTAAAAGTTAAATAATCACAAATGTATTATGCATACCAACATTGTAATTTAGTATTTTGTCCGTGAGCAAACTCACAAAAGAATTGAACTACTGTATCCTTTTCCCTATATACGATGTGTTTCAGAAACTCTTGTTCGGAAAGGTCAAGAGGACTAGTAGAGTAGCGTACGGGTTATATGTGATGGACCGGAAAACAAAGCCACAACAAGACAAGGTTAAAATAATGTTTGTAACCAAAAAACGGAATGAAGGCCTATAACTTCGGGACAAGAGACTAGGGCATGTTCCTATGGTGTTCTTAGAAAAATAAAAGATTTTAGACTTGTAGTAACTTTACTATTGATCAATGTATCATATGTCCTCAAGCTAGACAGACCAGCATTCAATTTCCTATAATTCACACTACAGTAGATCATGTGTCTGATTTAGTGAATATGGATGTATTGGGCCCATATAAGGTGACTACTCATAACGGAATGAGATTTTTTTCTCACTTTAGTGAATGCCAATCTAGATGGACATGTACTTTCTTAATTGTTTTAAAGTATGATAAAATTGTTTTTCTGAAATAATTTTGGAAAAATCACTCCACATACACATTGAAAAGATGATATTACAGGTTCTAAACCTACTTTTAAAAATCTCGCTTATAACGATTTAATTACGGGTTATAACATATGATTATTTATTTATAAATTAATTAAATTTTACTTTATTAAATAATTAATATTTTTATATTATTATTAGATGATTTAAATAATGAAGACACCATAATTATCTCTTACACAATTATAGAGATTTACATTGATTGATGTTACTTTTTTATAGTCACATGTCGGATTGACATTGATTCATCTTCTTTTTTTTACATTGTCATTATCTCTTACACCATTTTAGGGATAACATTAATATTAGAGAATCAATTGTCGTTATCTCTTACACTATTTTAGGAATTTTTTTCTTCCAGCTTTAACACCCGTATTCTTTCTCAAAACGAATTGTTTGTTTTTGAACGAAAGAGTTTTTCCAATTAAAATGACATTTCAAAAAGGAATTGTTTTTTTATTCAGAGTCGCCACTTGAATTGAGTTGTGGTGTTCCAAGTCACCTTTTGTTTAATCCCTAATCAAAAGGAAATAATTCTTTGTTTGGTCTGCAACCAGAAATTACGGTAAGAAATTCTGTTGACCGAGGGGAAGGTATTAGGCATCTCTCGAGTCTCGTTGTTCTAGCACGGTCTCTTTAATTGACTTATACTTATTTTTATTATTTTTGAATATATTTTATAGGTCATGACTTATTTGTTTTATATTGATGAACTTTCATTTGGTCTCAACCTAGATATGTAATTGCATTCTTGGTCATGATGCTAAGAGGCATAATTGTCTTCTTCTCTCGAGTACCTCACACCTAATAATTCGAATGTACACCTCTTGATTTAAATTAATGAAAGTTTAATTATTAAAAAAATTTAGCAAAGGTGCGTAACCGCATCCTTGAAATTATCTTAGTGTCCCAAAAAAGATGTGTAACCATATTTTTAAGTGAAACATATATATTTAACGTGCCAAAGTGTTCGATCTAAGGTTAAACATATATATTATTTCCTTATAAAGACAAAACAAATAAAGTAAAATACTAACATTCTAAATTAAATTTTAGACCAATTTTATGTCAATTTTATTTTTTACTATTCTTAAAGTTGATGCCAAAATTAAACATAACTTTCTAACTCAACAAAACAATACTGAATCGTAAAAATAAATATCATTTTTTTTGATTGATAAAATAAAATAAAATAAAATAATTTTAATCTATTTACTTATATTAATATCATTTTTATCTTTTACTATTCTTAAGGTTTACGTCAAAATTAAACATAAATTTTCTAATAAAACAAAATAATACTGAATCATAAAAACAAATCTCATTTTTTATTGATAAAATAAAATAAAATAATATAAATCTATTAACTTATTTTAGCCTAACAATTCTTACTTTATTATCATTGTCTAAATATAGAAAAGAACAACGTCATCACATTTTATTTTTAAGAGGTTACAACTAATGAATAGAAATAAATAATAGAAAATAATCGTCAATTAATGCTACATTCATTAAATAAACAAAGATATAACTCTTTAACCCCATATTCATTTCAATCAAATAATAAATAAAACAAAATTATAATTAAACTAATCATAAAAATTACAACAAATTTCATAAATAAATAAACGATTTAAGGTAAAGTTATTCCTAAAAAAAAAGTTTTGCAAAACCTTGACCGAATGTCGAGTAAAAATATCCATAAATTTTTGTAGATTGTATGGGGTGATATATGTATTGTATTGATATGAAAATAAAAATAATTTAGGAAAAGATATGAATGTGTTAGGCAAATTTTTGAAAGAAAATAAAAAGGAAATGAAGTTTTTTAAAAAAAAAATCCTCGTGCAGATTTTTTTTTTTATGTTGCTCATCTATTTTATGTTTTCTTATCCTTTTTCCATTCTATTTTGTATGTATTAGTATGCATATATTAATAGTAGTGTACTAGTGTAGGTGATGTGGGGGAAGATGTGAGGAGTTGTGTGTAGTGGGTTGAGGGAAATGGGTAGTAATGGAGTTAAAGGAAGGTTATTATTAATAATTAATATAAAAATTATAATAAGTAGAATATCATCTAATTATTAAAATAAAATAATAATTGAATAGCTAATATAAAATTATAATTAAGAAATATTAGTTTAAACAAAAATTAAAATATTTTTTTTTTGGTTTCAAATTTTTAAAATAAACTAATTAAAATAAGACAAAACTAAAATATCTAAAAGAAATATTTAAGGAATAAAAAAAATAGTGTAAAACCTTATCTTCAACCAAATATTACGTGTCTACAGTTTGCCCCTCTATGACTGGAAATACGAAGTGTTTTTAGACAAAGAAGTTGACATAACGACAAGTTTTGAACGGACTCTTATTTAAAAGAAAAATATGCGACCGAGTCCTTGTTTTGGACTGCCTACATATCCCGAGTTGTAATGGAATCAAGTCAGTGCAGTTCAAGGAGATGAGGTGATAAATTGAAAGTTAAATGAGGTTCCATTGAGGCTCCAGATCGCGGATCTTATCCTTATTTACATAAAAATGAAAACTAATAGTCGAAAGGAAAATAAATGTACAAGCTCCTATCTATATAATGTTTTCTTGAGTCTTCACTTGAATCTTGACGTTAAGATATCACCTTAATTTTTGGGTGAGTATCCTAACCTTGAATTGGATTTGAGGTTGAACTTGCCACTTAGACTGAGCTTTTGACACTACTCATTGAAGATGTGAAGAAGTCAGCTTTTGACACTATTTATTGATCGGAACCTGACTAGTAAAAGATGTGAAGAAGTCAGGTTGTTACATGCATTGAAGAAGTTGATTCTGACCATCATGAGATTGATTATTCTAAAAAAGATTTGAAACTTTGTTCTTGAGTTTCAAATTCATGTTTCGCTTAAGGAAACCTAAAAACCATCACCAATAAAAGAAATAAACAAAATTTTTGCCCAGTTTTCATTGGGAAAAATTTGTAAGTTATTAGCAAATGTGAATTAATATAAATAAATAAACTCAGACTAGGAAGTGTTTATTCTACAAGAAAATAACCAAATTCCATTATGTGGGAAGGTCCTACTTATCTCATTATCTAGGAGGGTCCTTCTAGTCCCATTATTCAAGAAGGTCATTGCTATACTTTGTCCCATTATCTAGGAGAGTCCTGCTAATCACATTATGAGGAGGGTTCTTCTAATCCCATTATTCAGGAGAGTCCTGCTAATCACATTATGAGGAGGGTTCTGCTAGTCCCATTATCCAGGAGAGTCCTACTAATCACATTATGAGGAGGGTTCTGCTAGTCCCATTATCTAGGAGGATCCTGCTAATTTAATTATGTAGGAGGGTCTTTCTAGTCCAATTATTCAGGAGGATCCTTCTAATCCCATTATCCAGGTGGGTCCTGCTCCCATTATCCAGAAGGTCCTGCTAATTTCATTATTAGGAGGGTACTTCTAGTCCCGTTATCCAAGAGGATCCTGCTAATCTCATTATTCAGGAGGGTACTGCTAGCCCCATTATCCATGTAGATTTTGCTAATCCCATTATGAGGAGGGTCCTGCTAGTCTCATTATACAAGAGGGTCTTGCTAATCACATTATCCGGGTGGGTCCTGCTAATCCCATTATAATAGGGTCCTGCTAGTCTCATTACCTAGGAGGGTCCTGCTAATCCAATTATGAGGAGGGTCCTTTTATTCCCATTATCCAAGAGGGGCCATCTAATCCCAATATCTATGATGGTCTTGCTAGTCCCATTATCCAGGTGGGTCTTGCTAATCTAATTATGAGGAGGGTCCTGCTAGTCCCATTATCCAAGAAGGTTCTGCTAATCCCATTATCTAGGTGGATCCTGTTAATCTCATTATCTGAATCAACATGCTTAATTGAGACGAGATAGATGAAAAACCCTCAACAAACATTCTAGATGAGCTAGCCAAGCCCAAGAAACTCTTAATATTAGTTGGACACGTGGGTTTAGGCCAACTTTCAACTTGGAGAACTTTGCATACAAATCCTTATCTTTTAAAGTGTGAAGGACTATTCTGAGGTGACTAGCATGATATTCTACATTCCTGGAACTGAATAATATGTCATCAATGAAGACGATAACAAATATATCTAATGAAGGCTTAAAGACTTTGTTCATAGGATCTATGAACATAGCTGGTGCATTAGTCAAATCGAAGGATATGAAAAAAAAACTGATGGCAGCCTGATCTAAGATCAAATTTTATCTCATATATTTTTCTCATACATTGTTCTAAAATTTGTCTTAGGAATATCACATTCCCTAACTTTCAACTGAAGCCAGCCTGATCTAAGATTAAATTTTGAGAAGTAAGAAGCACCCCGATGTTGGTCGAAAATATCATCTATCCTTGGAAGAGGATACTTATTCTTGATGGTAACCTTATTCAATTTATGGTAGTCTATACATATACTAAGTAAACCATCCTTCTTTCTCACAAACTAGACTGGAGCACCCCAAAGTGAGTCACTTGATCGAATAAAACCCTTATCTAACAGTTCTTTCAATTGTTCCTTCAACTCCTATAGCTCTACCGGTGTCATTCTATATGGCTGAATATATATAGGACGAGTATCTGAGATGATGTCTCTACCGAAGTATATTTCTCTCTAAGGAGGGACTCCGGGAAGATCAGTAGGAAAGGCTTGTGAAATCTCTTTTACTATAGGAACTGATAGAAGGGAAGGTACCGCAACACTTGAGTTATCAACTCAGGCTAAGTATTGAATACATCCTTTTAAAACTAACTTACTCTCCTTAATATACAAAATTAAATGACCCTTAGGCACAGATGAACTACGACTCCACTCTATGACTGGCTCATTAGGAATCTAAAACTTGACAACTCGAGTTCTACAATCTATTGATGCATAACATGAATGAAGTCAGTCTATATCTAGAATGACATCAAAATCTACAATGTCAAACTTTACTAGATTAGTGATGGTATTCTTCTGATTGATAAAAATAGGACAATAAGGATAGACTATTTCCGCTAGAATAGACTCTTCGACAGAGGTAGAAACATAAAAAGGTTCACAATGTTTTTGAGGAAGAACCTCAAAGTGATTTGCAACATAAGGAGCTACGAAAGATAAATGTGCTCCTGGGTCTAGCGAAGATTAAATATCAAAAGCAAAGACTTTGATCTTACCAATGACAACATCTAGATGGTTCTCTTGTTCTTGGCGTCTAGTGATTGCATAGAGGAGGTTTTCCCCTCCGCCAGTAATAGAAGTTGCACCTCTATGTGCAGCCTTGTCTGGTGGAGCAACTGATGAAGATTGAGCTCTCTTACTCTGATTTCCAGTACCTTACCTGTTCTTAGGGCACTCCTCATGAATTAACCCACTTGACTACACTTAAAGCAACATGTTTGGCTATCACGACATTACCTGGGTGGTAAATACCATACCTCGACATGCACGAGCCCATCTATCTTCTTGTGCCACACTTTCTTGAGACTTCATTGTCTAGATTTGAAGTTCTGCGAATTGGAGGCATGATGCTCACCTTTATTTCTAGGTGCACGAGCACTAGACAATGATGGTACAGGGCCCATTTGTTTCTTGAACTGTGACCGATTCGAAACCACCCTTCTGCTACCTAGACTCATTACTAGTCTAAGCTTTCTTGATTTATAATCTTCTCTCAGCTTCTCCTCTTCCACTTTCTTCATATAAACCTTCAATTTGGATACGTCCATATCACCGATCAATGTTGCAACTCTTCCCTTTTTTCTTGATGCACGACCCAACCAGCGACAAACAAGCTCATTATTCTCCTTATGTCCTTAATTATTTCAGGAGCATAGAGGGATAGCTAGGTGAACTTTGATGCGTATTCATGTACACTCAAGGATTCCCAGTTCAGTGTAAGGAACTTTCCTACCTTAACTTCTTTCAGTTCTCTAGGAATGAAATGCCCCAAGAAAGATTCTTCAAAGCAAGCCTAACTCGGATGTGGTGCATTCTCATCTCTGCACCCATTCCACTAATTGAACCAAATCCTAACCTTATTCTTCAGTTGGTATGTAACTAACTCGACTGTTTCAACATCAACAACATAAATCACATCAAAAGCTTTCTTCTACTCCTCTAGAATGTTTTCTCGATCCTCAGTAGTGCTCTAACTAGTGAAACTGGGAGGATTTATTCTCAAGAAGTCCCAAATCCTCGAAGTGTCAACCCCTTCTTGTTGAGATCATCTTTCTTGACAAACCTAGTAAGTCACAGCTTGACTCCACATCCTAATAACCTCATGGAACTCAGCGTTGGTAACTTCCCCTTGAGGTTTAATTTCATATTCATTGGGTAACTCTTGTTCACGAGGTTCATGATTTCTACTATCTGGGTGACCTCGTGCTGCTCTTCATGCAGTCATGGTTATTTGAAATACGCGCAAGAAGGAATAGAGAGAGACTTTTAGAGATAAACTCTAATGTAGAAAATGAGTATGAAAGAAGCGAGGAATTCCTAAATATTGTAGCCTCCTAATTAGAGATGTTGCGCACTTCACACTGATGACTAGGACTGTACAGATATTCCTTAATAGACTCTCATAAACACTTGAACTATGTGCTATGATACCATGTTTTTCACGCCTCGAGACAACACCTTGGACGTGGCACCCAATGACAATTGCTTGCCTTGAGCAAACCCTTGGCCTAGCTTACTTAACATAGCGGAATACTTACGTGAATAGTAAAAACGAATTATTCTCACAAGTATAAATTTACAAAAATGTCTTGTCCAAAATAGCACTTAATTCTAAAAATAAAATATCTGAAATGCGATATGAAGAGAAACTCAAAACTGATTATCTGATTGACTATCCGCCTAAGAAGCCTCTATAATACTAAGATGAATGTAGGGAAAACCCCCAAAATATTCTATAAGTAAAAACATGGAAAGCAATTAAAGAGTCCTCCAGAATGCAAGGAGGTTCACCAGTGACTCTACGTGCTCACACGAGATTAAAGGAGCACTGGATGCTGATCCTGGTTACCTGCATCTGCATCATAAGAAGATGAAGGTGAACTGGCATCTGTACATTGCATGTACGAGTATGCGATTTGGAATGCTAACAAAATATAAGTTTGGAAAGAATAACAAGAAAACTTACCTTTGGTCTTCTTAACTCATAATATATTGAACTTAATATAAAGAAATAAAGACACCTACAATATATATATATATATATATATATATATATATATATATATATATATATATATATATATATATATATATATATATATATATATATATATATATATATATATATATATATATATATATATATATATATATATATATATATATATATATATATATATATATATATATATATATATATATATATATATATATATATATATATATATATATATATATATATATATATATATATATATATATATATATATATATATATATATATATATATATATATATATATATATATATATATATATATATATATATATATATATATATATATATATATATATATATATATATATATATATATATATATATATATATATATATATATATATATATATATATATATATATATATATATATATATATATATATATATATATATATATATATATATATATATATATATATATATATATATATATATATATATATATATATATATATATATATATATATATATATATATATATATATATATATATATATATATATATATATATATATATATATATATATATATATATATATATATATATATATATATATATATATATATATATATATATATATATATATATATATATATATATATATATATATATATATATATATATATATATATATATATATATATATATATATATATATATATATATATATATATATATATATATATATATATATATATATATATATATATATATATATATATATATATATATATATATATATATATATATATATATATATATATATATATATATATATATATATATATATATATATATATATATATATATATATATATATATATATATATATATATATATATATATATATATATATATATATATATATATATATATATATATATATATATATATATATATATATATATATATATATATATATATATATATATATATATATATATATATATATATATATATATATATATATATATATATATATATATATATATATATATATATATATATATATATATATATATATATATATATATATATATATATATATATATATATATATATATATATATATATATATATATATATATATATATATATATATATATATATATATATATATATATATATATATATATATATATATATATATATATATATATATATATATATATATATATATATATATATATATATATATATATATATATATATATATATATATATATATATATATATATATATATATATATATATATATATATATATATATATATATATATATATATATATATATATATATATATATATATATATATATATATATATATATATATATATATATATATATATATATATATATATATATATATATATATATATATATATATATATATATATATATATATATATATATATATATATATATATATATATATATATATATATATATATATATATATATATATATATATATATATATATATATATATATATATATATATATATATATATATATATATATATATATATATATATATATATATATATATATATATATATATATATATATATATATATATATATATATATATATATATATATATATATATATATATATATATATATATATATATATATATATATATATATATATATATATATATATATATATATATATATATATATATATATATATATATATATATATATATATATATATATATATATATATATATATATATATATATATATATATATATATATATATATATATATATATATATATATATATATATATATATATATATATATATATATATATATATATATATATATATATATATATATATATATATATATATATATATATATATATATATATATATATATATATATATATATATATATATATATATATATATATATATATATATATATATATATATATATATATATATATATATATATATATATATATATATATATATATATATATATATATATATATATATATATATATATATATATATATATATATATATATATATATATATATATATATATATATATATATATATATATATATATATATATATATATATATATATATATATATATATATATATATATATATATATATATATATATATATATATATATATATATATATATATATATATATATATATATATATATATATATATATATATATATATATATATATATATATATATATATATATATATATATATATATATATATATATATATATATATATATATATATATATATATATATATATATATATATATATATATATATATATATATATATATATATATATATATATATATATATATATATATATATATATATATATATATATATATATATATATATATAATATAATATAATTTTTGTGGGATATTCTCTAACTGACAACCATAACTGTGAGACTAAGCAATGGTACAACGTCTTACCTCACGTTGGAAGAGAACCATCCTATATCTGCCGTCAATATAATTACTGAACTATGAAGTGGATCCACTAGTCAAGGCAAAAAAGCAATAAGGAATCATCTAAAAAGTATGATCCTTCTTATGTCCATGTTGGCTACATGGTTATGGGGGCTTGAGTTAATATGAACTCGCGTCCCCATATCACTGCTCAATACTACACCTCAAATAAATAGCTCATGTGTTATAAAACAATTTCTTCTCTGGTTTGAGGTAATTTCTCAAACTTAGCTTTAAAATCTCTCTTTGAAATGATAGTTTCCTCTTAACTAAACTAGCCAAACACTATTGGAAGCCTAGCTTCTTTTCTTGCTCAAAATGCAAGTACATTTTTAATTCTTAGGGAATACTTAGTTCCCTTATAACTTTGAGAGATTAACTCAACTCTTTACTCTTTCCTTAGCTTGCAACTTGAGCCTTAAAACAAAGGTAAAAAGTTTGTTAAAGACTCTTGGATACTTTAAGAATTTACTTTTAATTATTCTTAACTTTTAGACTTGACTCTCAATTTTCTTGACTTTGATCTTAACGTTCCTTGAATTTGATTATGTATTCAATGTTTATGATATCATGCTGATGGATGATTTAATGATTTTTAGATGTACGATAGAGTATTAGAATCAACTAAGAAACATTGGTTCATCACTTAGGAACTAGTATGAAAAGATGGGGAATCAATGGGGTATCTAGGCGTCGTTGGCGTTGTGAGAGGCGTGGAGCACCAGTCCCCAAACGTCATAGGCCATGTTGGGTATCTCTCGCTACCTTGACACTTCAAGGACCTACGTATAGATACTGTCATTTGGGATATGGGAGTTGCAGTGCCCCAGTGCCCTATAAAGCCTCTAACTTCCAGGTTCTTTCCCCAAACACTTAGAATCAATAAACCATCAATACCCAATATATCAACGCAAAAACAACCCAAAAACACTAATCAAATTAACTCTAGGCATGCAATAACTCAACAAATAAAAATTCAACAATGTTCTTCAAGAACTTGACTCTTCATCATTCAATCTACTCAAAATTGTTGAATTAGAAAATTTAGTCTATGGGTGAACTGAACCAACACAAAAGATCTCACATACCTTAATAGGTATCATCCCCAACAAATTCCACTTGCAATTACTAGGCGTTCTTGATGAAACGTTGATCTTTCTTTCTTTTCCTTCTTCTCTTTTCTTTTCTCTAAGCCCTAACCATAGATTAATTTTTCTAATCTGAAATAAACACTTATTTTTACCCCAAATGAATCCTTAAAACTAATTAGCAAAAAGATAGGTGAAAAAACTCGTTTGACCTTACTTAAATCCGTAATTGGACTTTCCTCAGTTCAACAATCCAACATCCGAAAGGAATATCTTCCTCATATAATATTGAAATCGTGTAAACTCGGCACTGATGGAAATATATTTTCAAGGGAATTCCATGTCAAGAAATACCCCTAAGTCATTCTATGCTAGAATTATGGCTATTTGAAAATGACCAAAATCACTTCATAAAATTAGAAAATATTTCTAGATTTTCGCCTTTATTTCGAAAAGTGAATATTTTAAATTTCTTAGATTATCCTTAATTATTTTGAGTTACAAGATGTTACACTAACTACTTTCCTTCATGTTTTCTACCATACTTTGCACAAATAGGATTCACAACATAAAGACCACCACCTTTTCCTTCTTGAGACTTGGAGTAGACATATTACCTTTGTTGAGCCTTGGAGTCTTAGGAGTACCTTTCTTGGGGAACCTCTTCTTGAACCTCTAATCCTGTCTTGGAATGATTTCCATTTTCCGCCCTTGTCCTCTTCAAATCCCTAAAAACTTGCTTATGATTTTTTTCTCCTCAACTTGTTTAGCATGGACAATGAGAGGGTAGATATACATGCTAGGAATCAAAAAATCCCACCTGCATTCATTAATAACAAGGTTGGATATACCCATGACGAATTTATTCATCTTAGAAATAGCATCCGCAACCATATTAGGAACATGTTTTGATAGTTGAGTGAACTTGAGTCTATAATCCTTCACACTCATACTCCCTTGATGAATATTGATGAATTCTTGCATTTTCCTCTCCCTTAATTCTAAGGGGAAGAACGTACAAAGGAAAGATGTCTTGAAAGAAGACCAACTAATCGGACCTTCTCTAACGAGTCTCTCCTCCTTCCATTGTTCATACCAAACATGAGCCAGATCATTAAGTTGATAGGCGGCTAGTTCCTCCTTTTCTTTAGACGACATACCCATAGCCTCTAGCACTTTGACCACTTCATCCATGAGTAATCCTCCACTTTCGAGCCAAAGAAAGTAGGGGGATTCATCCTCATGAAATCCTTAATCCTAGATTCGATAGTGCTAGCATTGGTGTTCAATTGCACTCTTGAATACCTAGCAACTTTACTTACACTAGAATCAAGATATGAATAGCCGCTCTTATTTCAATATTAGACATATTCCCTTCTTCAATAGCAACTTGAGGTTTTTAAGGATCTTGAGGGGGAATCCCCTTATTCACATTGTCCTCTTCGGCCCATCTAGCATTGTTCCTTGTTGCGTTCATTGTCTATAAGCACAAGAAAAGGATTAAAAGAAAGGACTAGATAGAGTTATGACTCTCATGTACAAGACTCTACCTAAGGGTGTAATTTGTGACATCAATCCTACACTATTCTCAACCTTATACTCTATTACCAAGTTTGTAACGATCGAGGAGCACCTCTTAGTCGTAACCGGCGTCTTCATCCTCGAGAGACTTAGACAAGCCCTTAGCATTTGTCAAAGCATATATCATACAATAAAAATACGGAAAAAAATTATAAATTTTACTTTGGAAGTTCAACTACACTTCATAAATGAAAATAGAATATAAATTCGTCACTCAATACCATCTAACATAGGATATATAAATTTTGGATTTATCCCTTACATCAACAAGGATTCTAGAATGAGGAAATACAATAATGTATTCGAACATAAGCAAAGAACTAAAAGCTATATCATAAAGTCTTGTCCTCAGACATGAGGATCACCAACTTTGAGAAGCAACTTCCAAGTATCCTTGAAAAGCGACGTTGATTACTCAATCGCCCGAACCTACTTTGTTTGAAAAAAAGGGAAGAAAATATGGGTTATTACATTAAACGTCCTAAATATGGCATTTATGCATAAAAATCATCAATGCATGTATAAAGGACATGTTAGTCAAAACATATTTTTTACCAAGTAAATCCAATATACACACAAAATAAGAATCATAATCTAGCTCAACATGATATAATCCCGACATGTATACAACCCTAGCAATACTTGTGCAATGCAAAGAATAGAATCCCCTAACCCTATTCAATGTTATCACATTAAGCAACCTACTTTATACATAAATTCATAATCTCATATTTCATCATAACCTGCTATATTCATATAGATCATACATAAATGAACATACATGAGTTATAATAAACACAATCACAACAGAACACTACTAGAACCATCCCATAAGATTCCACCAGTGTAATGTGCAAGAGAAGTCTCATACTCTCCCTCACACAATGTAGAAAACCCCTCAATAAAACCCCTAGTTAGAATCCATACATTTCCTTTATTCATTTACTTTTACATTAGGGAAAGAGGTTGCAATAATCGACATTAGACCATGTGAGCTACATGGAATTCGGTGTTCTACTCCCACACCAAAAAAAAGGGTTAACACTTGACTAAGGGGTAACCTTTCGTGTATATCTATCTCGATGGATCCATTAAGCTAGAGTCCTATGTGGACACCTAACTAGGATGACCTAAGGGAGGTTACTTATGATAGGTGAATGAAATGAACCCATCTAGACATTGCACAACTATCTTCTTAGGGAGTTCTATAAAGGTATTGTCATGAATGTTTCTATATACACGTTCCTTATGCATGGCTTTGTAGTATTTGTGTACTGATTATGAAGATGTGCATGGTATGAGTCTATATGATGTGGTCTTATTCTTATGTGCATAAGTTGGTCTTAATGATGATATGATGAAGGTATTGTTGGCATAAATGAAGTTGTCTATATGGAACTGTTGATGTATGAAATATTGTGTTAAGGCTTGTGGTCACATGATAGGTTTAATAAATATGTGTCAGCTTATGGGGCTTCAAATGTACATTGCACTAGTGGACTTAGATTGGGATTGTGAGTAAGGTTTCATAATTCTTTATTTGAAGTGAAGTGAATAGATGTGCAAGTTTATGTAGCTTACTATAAATGCCATTAGAGTCTTGACTTAAAAGTGTCTATGATGTATTATACTTTTATTACGGTATGTGTTGGATTATGTAGGTTGTATGTATGCTTTCTTTGTGTCCTTAAGGTTTTGCATTGTACCAAACATCACTAGAGGGTTACTTGGGAAAATACGAAGTAAGAAGAAAAGGATTCACTGTAAAGAGGAAATAGATTACTGTAAAGTGACCCTAAATGTGGCTTAAATTCTATGTGTGATTTTATATGATGTTTGGCCTTTGAATATGTCTATATGAAGTATCTGAATGATATAAATGCAATTGTATATATGTTTTATGAAGATTTTCTCAAAAAATCATGAAGTATGATTTCAAGAAAATGTCTCCTTTAAATGCATGGTTTGCATGGTTGCCATACTTAGTGCATTCTTGTACTAACTCCATTCTTCTCTACTTTTTACAAAAAAAATTTGTAGGTTATGGATGCTTAAAAGGATGTCTCTATGATTGAGGAGCTTGATATGTGATTCGCAAGCTCAAGTAAATGAATCCTTAAGTCAAATGATCTCCTTCATTATGGTTTACTGTAAAGTGTAGCATTATTGTACTAATGATTTATGTTATAAGGGTCGTGTCCTTAAAGTACTTTTATAATGTTGAGTATAGGATGAGAAAAAGAGAGTAGAGGCTTCACTAAGTATGATGATATTATATATATACATATATATATGAAGTAAGTTTCAGTATATGATGTGCTAAGAAAGGTTTAAATTTTCTGCTAAATTTACTTATGACAATGCGATGAATGATTACTATGGGCTTATATAAGACCTCTAAGAGGAAAGTACGCCATGTTACTTCTAGGGGGTACTCCCCGAATGTGAAAAACGTAGAGAATGAGGTTTATGAAAGTGGTTTTAGGTTCTAAAAGTCCCATATTGCCACGTCAAGTAGAGTCTCGATCATCTGTGGTGAGTCGCGACACATCTATGAGCTAGAGGATATAGGCCGATAAAGTTACCCTTCTTCATCATTCTCATATCGTGCCATAGAACTTAACTCTATAAGATCTCTGTATTATGTTTTCTTGTCTGGTAGTATTTTAGATATGATTGCTTGGATAAGATGGTACTCTATGCTTGAGGGAGAAAAGGTGAGTTTTGATGCTTATCTTGGTTTATGGTTTGATGAGTATGTGTGAAGGTGAATTTGGAATGTTTTGATAATGTGATGCCAACTATGGTTATGTATGCGAAATATGAGAAATTATATGTTATGTTGATATGATGTCCCTTGTGGATATATATGTGACCTGTAACAATCCTAAAAAAATTTAATAGATAAATATTTAAGGTGATAATATTATTATTTAAAAATCGGAAATTTTAAGGGCATAATGGTTATTTCACTTATTAATTAAAATAAATCAGATTTGTATTAATTTAATTAAATCCTATGTTGACTAAGTCTTGAATTAAGATCTTAAACCTATGCTAACACTCTCCTAATCACATTTATCACCTCTCCACGTTCAAAAAAACCTCTCTTGTTCTCTCTGCCAATTAACGTGAAGAAACAGAAAATTAGAAAAAAAAGATTCTTCACACTTGAAGAACTCACTAAAAAGTCTAAGGAAGCAAGTTAATCAAAAACGTTAACGCAAGGGAGGTTTCCGTCGAGTTGGTGGAGGAACTTTAGGTGAATTGGGTGTGGTTTTGGAGACAAGTTTGGGCATCAACTTCAATCTTGACCTACATCAAAAGATATGGGTTTCTCTCCTGGAATTCTTTCTCCAAGAGTATTTTCTTTCGAACGATTCTCAACTCTTGAAAACTAAGGTTGTTCCCCTTTGTATGTCCTTGTCATTAGCTCCATAATGAATTCGTAGGATGGGTATGTTTTGATCCTAGATTTAGGCATGAATGATGTAGTTATATTAATTATGAAAATTTTTATGTGAGGGAAATTACGAAAACGATATTCGAAGTGTAACAAAAAATTTGGTTTTGTGTGTGCATTGTGGGCAGTGGATTTAGCAACTTTTGGGGTCGAATGTTCATGTGTTTTTGGAGTATTTTATGTGTGTAATGTGTGTGTAATGTGATGTTCATTCTAATGAAAAATGTTGGGTTGTATGCCACTCTTTTAGCTAAGTAAACTCATGAAAGAGGTGACTAAAAATGAGTGATTAATATAAAAAAATTCCAGATTTCAAACCCTCCCATAAGGTTAAATTCTAAGTTTTACAAAAAATTAAATAAAGAAGTGAGGTCAATGGGGATTGAACCCAAGACCTCACATGTTGATAAGGCTGAAGAAAAAAAAAGAGGGGCTAAGTGGAATTGAACACCTTAGCTGCTGGTTATCGCGAGGGAGAAGAGAAAAAAGGGAAAAGAAAAGAGGCTAGGGGGAGTAGAACCCCTGGCCACTTCTTTTCGCATGAAAGGAAAAAAAATGGGGCTGGGGGGAATCGAACTCGCAACCTATGGGGAGGAGAAGAAGAAAAATCAAATAAACAAATAAATGGGAGACGTGGGGTTCGAACCCACGACCTCCCTGTACGCGCGAGGAAGAGGGAAAAAAAGGGAGATGCGAAGCGTGGCGATCGAACCCACGACCTCAGCGATTAAGGGGGATGCGAAAAAAATAAGGATATAAAGTGAGGCTGTGGGGATTCGATCCCACAAACTCACTGCCACTCATTTTTTTTAAAAAAAAGAAAGAAAGAAGATAGAGGGGCTATGGGGGTTCGAACCCACCAACTCACAGCCTCCTCCTTAGACAAATTAAAAGAAAAATAAGAGGGATGTGGGGGTTCGAACCTACAACCTCCCTATTGTAGCGAATTTAATTCTAAAAATCAAAGGGGTTGGGAGGGCTCGATCCCCCAACCCTGCGGGTAACTAAGAGTAAAATTAAAATAGAAAATTAAATCTTTCATGTAAATGTTGAGATTTAATTTAGAATTCTAATTAAAATAGAATATTAATTCTTTCATGTTACTGTTGATATTTAATTTATAATTCTAATTAAAATAGAAAATTAATTCTTTCATGTAAATAATGAGATTTAATTTAGAATTCTAATTAAAATAGAAAATTAATCATTTCATGTAAATGTTGAGATTTAATTTAGAGTTCTAATGTTATGAATATTAGAAATAAAATCAATGAAAAATATAAATGATATCCAAGTGATTTAAGATTTGGGTACCCGTGCCCAAACTTCCGTATTGATATATAAGTCATACGTGACTAAAATATTCAAGAATTATGCCATCTACTTTGATCAAAAATCAAGATCTTGGCATATATACAAGGTACATAAGTCTTGTAATACATAATCTTAGGAAAGTAAGAATAACTTAGTGAACTATGAATGAAGTCCAATGGCTTGTATGTGCAAACACATAAGTCTAACATACATTAAAAAATTAAGTGAACCTAAGATGTCCGTAATGAAATGATGAACCTTAGGAGGGTTAAGTACGAGTGTAAGATACACTAAATGGCCAAGTGCATTGGCATATGATGAGATGAACTATGAAATAAAGAAATGAACATTCACGTAATAAGAGGTGAGTAACTATGAAAAATAAATGTGCTAATAATGAAGAATGTGGTGACAATCATGATGTGAGGCTAATGTATATGATGAGAGCAATCTCAAATGAGCCTAATTAAATGTTACCAATACGTATTCACCAATGAGAGTGTAAATTAATGAAGAGACTAGTATCTACGAACACTCTAATGAAAATATTGAGTTTAAAACACTTAATACTAATGATGAGATGAAAAATCATCTAATGAGCTATGTTGTCCTCATACTAGAAGCCAGCTTCCATGATGTATGATTTGAATGTAATGGAACTTTATACAGAGCACCGATTGGCTAGCTATGAGTAGTGATGCCTTCTTTCGGGAAGGGGAAGGTTCACGTAACTCTCATGAGATGAGGGCTTGCCGGGTATGGGTATCCATACATCTCCTAGTCTTTGAACCAATACTGCTAATATAGGGATCTGGCGGGATTAAATTCCCATATACGCTAGCATGTTATTGAGTCACTTTGGCCGGTAATTTTACCTCTTTTCGGTGTGGGGGAGCTGATTTCACGTCACATGATCTATGTCGGTTAAAATTAAAGTTCCCAATGAATAAATGAGGCCAGCCTCAAATGGATCATATAAAGAGATGAATGATACCAAAGGTGTTAGGATAGGATAATCAGGAGGTGAGCTAGATCAAGGTAATGACATTAGGTTATTTCTGATCACTGCACAGCAAACCCGATGAAAGTATTCAATTACATCCTAGGTATAGCTAGTGTTCATACTGGCCTATGAATAAAATGAAATGAATTAGGTATGAATGAATGAAGCAGACTCCGTGTTTGCTAATAAAGACTCCCTGGTTGAGGTCCCTTATGTTGAGCCCTCATTTTGGAAATTCTTAATGTCAAGTCTATGATAACAAGATCTCATGGCATATGAATGAATAATATGAAAGAATTTATGTGTTATATGTTATGTGCTATGATATGTGCTATATGAAGTTGTTATGTGTTGTGTGCAATACGATAATCATAATGATGGATGTTACTCTCATGGCATAACTTTCCCAGTCACAATTTGGCAAGTCTACTGACTTGACTTCCAAAAATCATGTCGTTAGGAAAGAGCTATTATTTCTCATGCATGTCCTTGGTATGTGCTTTCATATACCCATACTTTGTCCAAGTGTGTACTAATTCCATACAAACATCTACTTTTAGGTGCAGGCACAGGTGGGCAGTAGAGCTACAGGTTCGTTGTTGCAGCTATCCGGACGTCAGCATTCATCCGGAGTTTGGTAGGTCCTCATTCATTCGAGGATGCTACTGTTTTACATTCTAGCGTAGTTTAAGAGTTGAGCTAGCGGAGAATGTTCCACTAGCGTTTCTTTCTTGGTTTTGTTCAGACTTTGTATTGGTGCTATTTTAGCCATTATACAATTAATACTTAATTAAATATTTCTTTCAGTTGCTTATCTCTTTAATGTTAGATGGTGGATGATGAACGATTATGAAATGTTAAAAATGTCTAGAAAGTATGTTTAAAGAATTAAAAGTTTCAAATTTTCCGCTAAAATTAACCTACGTAAAGTAAGGATGACGTAAGTAGGCTTGTTTCTGACCTTTGAGAGGTCAACGACGCCGGTCTCGTCTAGGGTCTAGATTCCAGTCGTGACAAAGTTGGTATCAGAGCTTTAGGTTAAATTCCAAGAATAATGAGTTAACATCAACCACATTGAGTAGTTTCTATGTCATGGTAGTGAAGTTCACCACTATCCACGATTGGAGACTGCATGATGCGTAGGAAAAATTTCCATTCTTCTGATCTTATCGCGCTTTTTTTATGTCTGAATTCTTGGTGTTATGAACGTGTCTAACATCAATCCTTGTTGTTTTCAGAGAATGAGCACTTGGAGGACTAAGGGTTTGAGAAGGGGAGGAGCAGCAGCTAGGGGTAATCAGAATCCACCGCAAGCTCCATTTGAAGGAGTGGCTATACCGGTTAACCCAGCTGGGTTGACTGATGCTAAGGTGAAGGCATCTCCAGCCCAGATGTCACAGGCCATCATGATGTAGGCTCAGCCTATGACTGCCCAAGTGAACCGACAATACGTTCCAAGGGAGAACCAACCGTTCGCAGCATGGCTGACACAATGCGAGATTTCACGAGGATTAATCCTTTTATATGCACAGGGGCTAAGACTTCAGAGGATCCTCAAGAGTTTATAGACGAGGTACATAAGATCATGGTGGCTATGGGGGCCACTGATATTGAGAAGGCTGAGTTGGCTTCCTACCAGCTCAAGGATGTTACACAGACTTGGTGCAAGATGTGGCAAGATAGTCGTGTCTTAGGTGGAGTGCTAATCACATGGTAGTTGTTCAAGACAACATTTCTGGAGAGATTCTTCCCCCGAGAGATGAGGGAGGCCAAGGTTGAGGAGTTCATCAACCTTAAACAAGGCTCTATGACGGTCAGGGAGTATTCCCTAAAGTTTTTTACGATATCAATGTAGTTACTTCCCTTAATATCTAATATCAAGAATGAGGAGAGTACTTAGCTTTGTTGGAATTATCCTGGTATGCTACTTCCCTGATTTTGAACAGCAGGGATGAAATGAGCAAGTTCCTCATGGGAATCAACGGAGAGTTGGAGGTAGAGTGTCAGTCTGCGATGCTCTATGATAATATGGACCTTTCCAGGTCAATGGTGCATATCCATCAGGTTGAGGACAGCCCCAAGAGGAGAGGTGTTCATGATGTTAGGAGGCGTAGGCCTCAAGATCAGCCAGTTCCCATCTATGCATGCCATAAAAATAATTTTGTCGACCGTGAGCAGCTCAGATTCAAGAAGGGGCAACAGAGTTCTTAGAATTCTAACCCTCAGAGGAATACAACACCTAGAGGAGGCAGACCTGAACCCAAGAGGGTCAATGGAGGCAAGATGCAGCGTCCTAGGAAGAACTGTGCTTAGTGTGGCCGAGCTCACAGTAGAGAGTGCAGACATGGCACTAATGCCTGCTTCAATTGTGGTAAAAGTGGACACATGGTCAGAGACTGTCCACAGAACAGAGGTCAGGATGGAGGTAATGCTCAGTCAAGGCCTATCCCACAGAGTGCAGCAGCAGCCGAGCCTCCCAAGAGGAACAGATTCTATTCCCTGAAGGGTAGGGAGGAGCAGGAGAAGTCAGCTGATGTGGTCACATGTATGCTGCAAGTATTGTTAACTTCTGTTTATGCTTTACTTGATCCTGGGTCTACGCTTTCCTTTGTGACTCCTCTACTTTCCCT
Source organism: Solanum pennellii (assembly GCF_001406875.1). Taxonomy (NCBI): domain Eukaryota; kingdom Viridiplantae; phylum Streptophyta; class Magnoliopsida; order Solanales; family Solanaceae; genus Solanum; species Solanum pennellii. The sequence continues at coordinate 72,892,909 of NC_028637.1, read as the reverse complement.
TACTTTTGAAATACTACCTGAAGTTTTGCATGATCCTATAGTGGTTAGTAAGCCATAGGAGAAAATGTAAGAACTGGTAGGGTATACAAGGATTGCCCCATAGTTGTAAGTGGTAAGATTATGTGTGCAAACTTGATTGAGTTACCCATGCATGATTTTGATATTATTCATGGCATGGACTATCTTCACAGTTGTTATGCTTGCTTGGACTGTCGTAGTAGAGTGGTGAGATTTCGCTTCCCTGATGAAGAAGAGTTAATCTGGGAGGGGTACAATTCGGTTCATCCTAATCCCTTGATTTCAAATCTTAAGGCTAATAAAATGATGTCGAAGGGTTTATTATGTCATTTTTTAAGTGTTAATGATTCAAATCATGACATTCCTTCCATAGACTCAGTGCCCGTAGTGAATGAGTTCTTAGATGTGTTTCCTGAAGATTTGCCTAGAGTCCCTCCCCTTCGAGAGATTGAATTTGGTATCGACTTAGAACCCGATACTAAACCAATCTCAATTACTCCTTATTGAATGGCTCCAGCTGAACTCAAAGAGTTGAAGCTGCAGTTACAAGATCTCACTGATAAGGGTTTTATTCATCCAAGCATATCCTCTTGGGGCGCTCCAGTGTTGTTTGTAAAGAAGAAAGATGGGACCCTTAGAATGTGTTCGATTATCGGTAGCTCACAAAAGTCATTGTAAAGAATAAGTATCCACTTCCCATAATTGATGATTTGTTCGATCAGCTCCAAGAGTCTAGTTTCTTGTCTAAGGTTGATCTTCGTTCAGGGTATCATCAGCTTAGGTTTAGGGATGGAGATGTCCCAAAAACAGCCTTTCGTACCCATTATGGTCATTATGAGTTCTTGGTTATGTCGTTTGGTCTCAGGAATGCACCTGCTACATTTTATAGATCTCATGAACTGAGTCTTCCGTGAACACCTTGACTCTTTCGTCATAGTATTCATTGATTACATTCTCGTCTACTCTAAGAACAAGGAAGAGCATGAACAAGATTTGAGACTAACCTTGCAGGTACTTAGATAGCATCAACTGTATGCCAAATTTAGCAAGTGAGAATTCTGCCTGAGATCAGTGACCTTCCTGGGCCATGTTGTGTCCGATCAAGGTGTAGAAGTGGACCCCAGGAAGACTGAAGTTGTTAAGAACTGGCCAAAGCCTCTTAGTCCCACCGATATCCGTAGCTTTCAGGGATTGGCTGGTTGGTTACTACCACAGGTTTGTGGAGGGCTTTTCTTCCATTGCTGCCCCACTTACAGCTTTGACGAAGAAGAAATCTAAGTTTGAATGGACGGAGACTTCTGAGAAGAGTTTCCAGAAGCTCAAGGATAGACTCACTTTAGCCCCGGTTCTTACACTGCCTAAGAGTGGAGAGAATTACACTGTCTACTATGATGCATCTAGGGTTGGTTTGGGATGTGTTCCTATGCAAGCTGGTAAGGTGATAGCCTATGATTCCAGACAACTCAAGGTTCATGAAAAGAATTATCCCACTCATGACTTGGAGTTGGCAGCTGTGGTGTTTGCATTGAAGTTGTGGAGGCATTATATATATGGAGTGCATGTGTATGTGTTCACAGATCATAAAGTCTCCAGTACATGTTCACAGAAAGGGAGTTGAATTTACGTCAGCGTAGATGGTTGGAGCTGTTGAAGGATTATGACATGAATGTGCAGTACCATCCAGGTAAGGCTAATATTGTGGCTGATGCTTTGAGCAGTATGAGCATGGGGAGTAGAACCCACATTAAGGACGGGAAGAAGGAGTTGGCAAAAGAGGTACACACACTGGCCACACTGGTGGTGCGATTGGTTGACTCTACTAGTGGGGATGTTCAGTTCACCCTAGTTCTGAATCATCCCTGCTAGTTGAAGTCAAGAAGGTTCAACATCATTATCATGTGTTGATGGAGCTGAAGGACTCAGTGTTGTTAAAAATGAATGAGTCTTTATCTGTGAGGGATGATGTCATACTTAGATACCAGGACAGGCTGTGTGTACCAGGTGTGGATGATTTACGGACCAGGATTGTGGCAGAGGCCCATGGTTCCAGATATTCCATACATCCAAGTTCCACCAAAATGTATCATGATCTTAAGCAGATTTATTAGTGGGATGGCATGAAGAAGGACATTGCAGAAAATGTGGCTAAGTGTCCTAATTTTAAGAAGGTTAAGGCAGAGCATCTTAAATCTGGTGGTCTGACTCAGATTATTGAGGTTCCGACTTTGAAGTGGAAGGCCATTAATATGGACTTTGTGGTTGGTCTTCCGAGGACTAGGAAGCAGCATGACTCCATATGGATTATTGTGGACAGATTGACTAAGTCTGCCCACTTTATCCATGTGAAGTCTACTTACAGAGCCGAGGATTATGCGAGACTTTACATTGATGAGATTGTGAGATGACATGGGACTCCTTCGTCTATCATTTTAGATAGAGGATCTCAGTTTACTTCACATTTTTGGAGATCTTTCCAGAAAATGTTGGGCATGCAGGTAAAGCTTAGCACTGCATTTCATCCTCAGACTGATAGGCAAGAAGAGCGCACCATTCAGACATTGGAGGACATGTTGAGAGCGTGTGTGATTGACTTCAGAGGTAACTGGGATGACCATCTGCCTTTGATAGAGTTCTCGTATAATAATAGCTATCACTCCAGTATTGGGATGGCACCGTTTGAGGCATTGTATGGTAGGAGGTGTAGATCTCCAGTTGGATGGTTCGAGGTTTGAGAGTCATCAATTTTGGGTCCAGAGATCATTCATGAGGCCTTGGAAAAAGTTAGAGTGATTAGGGACAGTCGACAAAAATCATATGCAGACAATAGAATTTAATGTTGGTGACCATGTTTACTTGAAGCTATCGCCTATGAAAGGGGTGATGAGATTTGGTAAAAAGAGGAAGCTGAGTGCGAGGTATGTCGGGACATATGAGATCTTACAGCGTGTGGGTAAGGTCGCCTATGAGTTAGCATTGCCTGCGGAGCTAGCTTCTGTTCATCCAGTCTTTCATGTCTCTATGTTGAAGAAGTTCCTAGGTGATCCAGCATCAGTACTACCTGTTGGAGGTTTAGGGGTTGGTGAAGACTTGTCCTATGAGGAGGTACCTGTTGAGATCTTAGACAGACAGGTCGAGTGGTTGAGGAACAAGGAGATTACCACAGTGAAGGTATTGTGGAAAAATCATCTTGTTAAGGGTGCTACGTGGTAGGCTGAGGCCGACATGAGATCCTGTTATCCTCATCTATTAAGCTCTTAAGGTTAGACTTCCCACTCTTAAGCCCATGTTTCCTGATCTCTTCATATTTTTTGTTATTGGTTGATTGTGCATAGCGATTATGTTATGGTCTAATTGGCATTACGATGTGTAATGGTAGTGTTATTCGGGGACGAATGTTCCTAGGGGGGGGGATAATGTAACAATCCTAAAAAAAATTGAATATATAAATACTTAAGGTGATTTAATTATTATTTAAAAATCTGAAAATTTAAGGGCATAATGGTCCTTTCATATATTAATTAAAATAAATCGGATTTGTATTAATTTAATTAAATCCTATGTTGACTAAGTCTTGAATGAAGACTCCGAAACATATGCTAACACTCTCCTAATCACGTTTGTCACCTCTCCACGTTCAAAAGGAAACTTTCTTGTTCTCTCTGCCAATTAATGTGAATAAATAGAAACTTTGAAAAAAAATGATTCTTCACACTTGAAGAACTCACTAAAAATTCTATGGAAGCAAGTTAATCAAAAACGTTAAGGCAAGGGAGATTTTCGTCGAGTTGGTGGCGGAACTTTAGGTGAATTGGGCGTGGTTTTGGAGTCAAGTTTTGGATGCAACTTCAAGCTTGAACAACGTTAAAAGGTATGGGTTTCTATCCTGGAATTCTTTCTCCAAGAGTATTTTCCTTCGAACGATTCTCAAGTCTTGAAAATAAGGTTGTTCCCATTTGAATGTCCTTGTCATTAGCTCCCCAACGAATTCGTAGGATGGGTATGTTGTGCTGCTAGATTTAGGCATGAATGATGTATTTATATTAATTGTGAACATGTTTTATGTGAGGGAAATTACGAAAACGATATTCAAAGTGTAACATGCCACAGTTTTGGGGTCGAATGTTCATGTGTTTTTGGTGTATTTTATGTGTGTAATGTTGTGTTCATTCTAATGAAAAATGTTTGGTTGAATACCACTGTTTTAGCTAAGTAAACTCATGAAAGAGATTACTAAAAATGAGTGATGAATAAAAAAAAAATCCAGATTTCATACCCTCTCATAAGGCTAAATTCTGAGTTTTATAAAAAGGAAATAAATAAGTGAGGTCAATGGGAATTGAACTCAAGACCTCATATCTTGAAAAGGCTGAAGAAAAAAAAGAGGGGCTAAGGGGAATCGAACTCCTTAGTTGCTGGTTATCGCGAGGGAGAAAAGGAAAAAAGGGAAAAGAAGAGGCCGGGGGGAATCGAACTCTTGGCCACTGCTTTTCCCGCAAAAGGAAAAAAAATGGGGCTGGGGGGAATCGAACTCGCAACCTATGGGGATGAGAAGGAGAAAAATCAAGTAAACAAATAAATAGGAGGCGTGGGGTTCGAACCCATGACCTCCCAGTACGCGCGATGAAGACGAAAAAAAAGGGGAGATGCTAGCGTGGGGATCGAACCCAAGACCTCAGCGATGAAGGGGGAGGCAGAAAAAATAAAAGGAAATAAAGCGAGGCTGTGGGGATTCAATCCCACAACCTCACTGCCACTCATTTTTTTTTAAAAAAAAAGAATGAAGATAGAGGGGTTGTGGGGGTTCGAACCCACCACCTCCCTGTTAGCAAAATTAAAAGAAAAATAAGGGGGTTGTGGGGGTTCGAACCCACAACCTCCCTATTGTAGCGAATTTAATTATAACAATCGAAGGGGTTGTGGGGGCTCGAACCCCCAACCCTTCTGTTAACTAAGAGTAAAATTAAAATAGAAAATTAACTCTTTCATGTAAATGTTGAAGTTTAATTTAGAATTCTAATTAAAATGGAAAATTAATTCTTTCATGTAACTATTGAGATTTATTTTAGAATTCTAATTAAAATACAAAATTAATTCTTTCAAGTAAATGTTGAGATTTAATTTAGAATTCTAATTAAAATAGAAAATTTATTCTTTCATGTAAATGTTGAGATTTAATTTAGAATTTTAATAAAATCGAAAATTAATTCTTTCATGTAAATGTTGAGATTTAATTTAGAAATTTAATTAAAATAGAAAATTAATCCTTTCACGTAAATATTGAGATTTAGTTAAGAATTATAAATAAAATAGAAAATTAATCATTTCATGTAAATGTTGAGATTTAATTTAGAGTTCTAATGTTATGAATATTAGAAATAAATCAATGAAAAATATACATGATATCCAAGTGATTCAAGATATGGGTTCTCGTGCTTAAACTTCCGTATTGATACATAAGTCATACGTGACAAAAATATTCAAGAATAGTGCCATCTACTTTGATCAAAAATCAAGATCTTGGCATATATATAAGGTACATAAGTCTTGTAATACATAATCTTAGGAAAGTAAGAATCACTTAGTGAACTATGAATGAAGCCCCATGGCTTGTATATGCAAACACATAAGTCTAACATACGTTCAAAAATTAAGTGAACCTAAGATGTACGTAATGAAATGATGAACCTTAGGAGGGTTAAGTACGAGTGTAAGATACACTAAATGGCCAAGTGCATTGGCATATGATGAGATGAACTATGAAATAAAGAAATGAACATTCACGTAATAAGAGGTGAGTAACTATGAAAAACAAATGTGCTAATAATGAAGAATGTGGTGACAATCATGATGTGAGGCTAATGTATATGATGAGAGCAATCTCAAATGAGCCTAAGTAAATGTTACCAATACGTATTCACCAATGAGAGTGTAAATTAATGAAGAGACTAGTGTCTACGAACACTCTAATGAAAATATTGAGTTTAAAACACTGAATACTAATGATGAGATGAGAAATCATCTAATGAGATATGTTGTCATCATACTAGAAGCCAGCTTCCATGATTTCTGATTTGAATTTAATGGAACTTTATACTAAGCACCGATAGGCTAGCTATGAGCAGTGATGCCTTCTTTCCGGAAGGGCGAAGGTTCACGTAACTCTCACGAGATGAGGTTGTCCGTCTTGCCGGCTCCAAACATCTCCTAGTTTATGAACCTATACATCTAATATAGGGATCTAGCGGGATTAAATTTTCATATACACTAGCATGTTATAGAGTCACTTTGGCAGGTGATTCCACATCTTTTCGGTGTGGGGGAGCTGGATTTCCTGTCACATGATCTGTGTCGGTTAAAACTAAAGTTCCCAATGAATAAATGAGGTCAGCCTCAAATGGATCATATAAAGAGATGAATGATACCGAAGGTGTTAGGATAGGATATTCAGGAGGTGAGCTAGATTAAGGTAATGACATGAGGTTATTCCTGATCATTGCACAGCAAACCCGATGAAAGTCTTAAACTACATCCTAGGTATAGCTGGTGTTCACACTGGCCTATGAATGAAATGAAATGAATTAGGTATGAATGAATGAAGCAGACTCCGTGTTTTCTAATGAAGACTCCCTGGTTGAGGTCTCTTATGTTGAGCACTCATTTTGGAAATTCTTAATGTCAAGTTCATGATAACAAGATCTCATGGCAGATGAATGAATAATATGAAAGAATCTATGTGTTATATGTTATGTGCTATGATATGTGCTATATGAAGATGTTATGTGTTGTGCGCAATATGATAATCATAATGATGCATGTTACTCTCATGGCATAACTTTTCCAATCTCAATTTGGAAAGTCTACTTACTTGACTTCCAAAAACCTTGTCGTTACGAAGACTTAGTCCAAGTGTGCTTTCATATACCCATACTTATTCCAAGTGTGTACTAATTCCATACAAACATCTACTTTTAGGTGCAGGCACAGGTGGGCAGTAGAGCTACAGGTTCGTTGTTGCAGCTATCCGGACATCAGCATTCATCCGGAGTATGGTAGGTCCTCATGCTTTCAAGGATGCTACTGTTTTACATTCTAGCGTAGTTTAAGAGCTGAGCTAGTGGAGCATATTCCACTAGCGTTTCTTTCTTGTTTTGGTTCAGGCTTTGTATTGGTGCTTTTTAGCCATTATACGTAATACATAATGAATTATTTCTTTCAGTTTCTTATCTCTTTAATGTTAGATGGTTGATTATGAGCGATTATGAAATGTTAAGAATGTCTAGAAAGTATGTTTATTGAATCAAAAGTTTCAAATTTTCCGCTAAAATTAACCTATGTAAAGTAAGGATGACGTAAGTAGGCTTGTTTGCAACCTTTGAGAAGTCAACGACGCCGGTCTAATCTGGGGTCTGGATTTCAGTCGTGAAAAGACCTTCCTGCATTATAATAATATATCAACCCACAGTAAAACCCATGATCCTAATATTCAACTAGGGCTTTTACCACCATTAATCTTAAGGCCAAAATCCTCCCCAAATTATAATTAACGAGGATTCTAAGTCGTAGGAATCAAAATACGTATTAGGAGAGTAATCAATTTACGTTTAGCGAGAGAAATTGTTAAAGTTTAATAAGAAATGTCTTGGATCTTTGATTAGCTCTCAAGAATGAATTTTTTCATAAAATAACGATTTTGGGTGTTTCATTGATTAATTCGCGACTATCCCACCAAAGTGGTCCCTATACCACCACACCGGTCTAACCCTTGTAATATTAATCCCTCCTCAGATTCTTGGAATGAGATAGAACCTCAAAATTTCAGTTCCAAGATATCATTTCGCAACACACCTTCAAACAAGGAAGTTCTAAAACTATCCTGTCACGCCAAGATATATTACGGAAATTTTACTCACCCAAATTTTATTATGTAAAGCCATAAAGTCTCCTTAAAGCCTTAGATATGCACTCACGTGATAAAACTCACAATTAAATCCCTCTTCCATTACCAGATTGCCCTACACCTAACCAGAATCACATTTCGTCAAAGTCTATCCTAGGCTAGAAATTTCTAAGATAATACTCAAAAGTTTTCTAGCACATGTTTCTTTCCCCCATTGACTTTTCCATAATGACATAAACGGGCCGTGACACATATAAGAAATAGAATGAGCACTAGTCATAGAATACCCCACCCCTTTCCATTCTAGTTATTCATCAAAAATCAACAACATTAATGAAAATGTATCATAATAATAAGTCTATGACACACAAGTATTTTAGCATGCAAAATTGTGTGACCCTACATTAAAATGGACGATCTAGTTTTCGTAAACAATGGTCTTGATATCAACCATTGATGTTTAATGAATAACTCAAAAAGGCCATTTTACGTATGTACATGCGCTACAACATATTCAATTTTTATATATTTAATCGGGAATAATCTTTTAAAACATGGGATGAAAGCTTCCAATGTTATCAAGGCAAAAAAAAAGTATATCTTACTACCAAACTATACTTATAATCTTCATATTTATCCCAATAATTTTTCAAGAGACGAATTGTGATATGACAATAGCCATACATGTGACCATCTAGAAGAAGCACCTATAAGATCATAAAGTGCTGGAACGATCCACCAGGTGGATGAATAAGTCCACAAATAACAGCATGTATACATTATAAAAATGTAGGGGGGCTCAATCACAACTTTTATTGGTGAAATTCTCAAATTAACTTGTGTAGATTCAAATAAAAAATTCTATATTTAAAAGAATCTTTATGTTATGAATGTCCAATTGATTTTCTTATAATCCATCTCAATATTATAAATTAAGGTTGTCACATACAATAATTCTAAGCTACAAAAGTATTGGGATTAGTATATATTTTATTTATTATAAAATGTGCCTCAATTGCACTAATATTTGTACAATACAAGCTAAAAGATAAAGAAGGGAACTTATATATAACAAATGTTTTCTCATAGACATTCTTGGTAATACGAAAATATCACGATTCATTTCTTCCATTTTCTTGATATGATAATCAATTTTATGAATATCGTTAAAAATAATAAGTTTCTCCGAAACATTGGAGAAAATATAATATTATCTATGATGACTTTATCTCTCCTAGGAAAAAATAAAAAAAAATTTTCTGAGCCCTCTATCATATTAGTAAAATATCAAAAATTATTGTACGCTGATAATTTGTCATTAACGAATAAGAGGAAGAAGAAGAGGAAGAAGAGGAGCGAGAAAAGGAGGAGGAAGAAGTTGAGTCAGTATTTAAACAAATTTTAATATCTTTTATTGTGCTAATATGAACAATACTATTAGGACAAAAATAGTATAATAAGCTTTTTGAAATAAAATTCTTAGTCTTAAAAATGGTAAAATCAAACTTTAAATATAATTTACATTAGAAAGTCTAAATTCAACAGTTGTCTTAAATAATCTAAGAAAAATAAGTTTCAAAAATATTTAGTTTTAATAACTAATATAATAATGATTTTTCTAAGAAAGATTTTCATTGTGTGCCTCGGATACGAGCTCAAAATCCCAAAGGTGAAGAAAAGATTGTATTGGAGGACTGAATGTAGTATCTCCTGAATTGACAAGTATTGCATCATCTCCTAAGTTCACTTGTTGATGCCCATATAAATCTTCATTTCCTCTTTTTCTCATTTTTTCTTGCCATAAAAAGATTACAAAATAATAAAAATCAACAAATGCAAAGATAATGAGCGTGAAAACAACAACAATAATACAAATATATATA
>NC_028637.1:72835145-72882951 GCF_001406875.1 Solanum pennellii | reverse complement strand
TATATGTATATATATATATATATATATATATATATATAGTAACTAGCTTACCAATGTTTGAAGGGATGTCACGTTGAGATAAGTACTTAATTTCTCCCCGATTCTTAACGTATACCCCATCATAAGATTTAGTACATGTTCCAACTACATAGTTTTTTATCAATTTTTTACCGCGCACAAGTTGTTTACGCCTTGGTGTCGCCTGCAAATTAAATTATTGATGATAGTGTAGAAAAGAGTCAATCACATTATGTATTCTAATATAATAATTTTGAGCTAACCTGAAATGTTTCTTCATTTTCTCTTGACTTCTTTGCTATTTCAGGAACTTCCCCATATACAACAAATTTATACACTTCTATCAAAGATCGAAACTTTTTTTTTTGTCTCCAAATGAAGGTAGACCTATATATCAATAATTAATAAATTCTTATCACAAACTCATCAAAGAAAATATACATTATCATTTTTGTTGGTAGGGAAACATGCAGATTATTCAAAAGGAAACTTACATAATCTATTATTAAGCCACTTGGACGAGAAATATTATTGATGATCCAATTTTGCCTTCTTTGTTCAAATGTATGAGTATGCATGTAGTGCATATTTTTTGGTACAATCTCATTCTGCCACCAAAACAACATGCATAGAATTCAAAATTTTCCAATATCAATTCTCAAAAGGTAATTATCTATACAAAGTGGGGAGTATCAACATTTTGTGATCAAGTGGTACATAAGATATTGGAGCATCAATATTTGATATTCTAAAAGATCAACACAATACGATGAAGTGTGTTTCTTCTACTTCTATCTAAAAGGATAGCTCACACCTAGTTATAATTGTTTTTGACCTGTTTGTACAGTAAATTTTGAATGAAACAGTAGAATTCTCTTACTAGGCGACCTATATAAGTATTTTATATGCATATACACAACATACACACACTTCTTTGGACTATTTTTTGGTTGTGCTAAGGGTTTATCAGAAACAACAACTCTACCTCAAAGGTAATGATAAGGTTTGAGTGCATTTTATTCTTTGCATATCCCATTTTGTATTATTACACTAGGTTGGTTGTTTATTATTATTATTATTATTATTATTATTATTATTATTATTATTATTATTATTATTACTATTACTATTCACATGAAGTATTTAAATATTGTTGTGATACAGATCACATCTTTAAACTTTTGAAAAGAACATTTTCTTCTTATAAAAAAGAAATAAAATTAAAATTTTGTTTATGCATTAATCAAAAGATTATCATACATGTATCAAAAGGAAAAAAACAAACAACTTATAATTGGAGGAACTTTTGCAAAGCGAACCTGAAAAATATCTGTGTTAGCTTTTTTGAGTGCAATAAAAGATATCGGAACGTCAATTAATGTTGCATCCTCATCACCATCAACTTGGTACTGCTTATCCATATTATATTCAAAAGTATGAAAGAAATAATTAGATATTTATAAAAATGAATAACTGTGTGGAGTAATTGAGAGGAAGTTCAAAAACAAATTGATCGCTTGCTAGGAATTTACATACACAAACGGGTGCGCATACACATGTACACGCACAGACAAAGACAAATTATATATATACACACAAACACACTTCTTTGGAGAATTTCTTTTTGGAACTAAGGGTTTATCAAAAATAAGTACTTTACCTCAAAGGTGCTGATAAGGATTGTGCACACTTTATTCTTTTCATACCTCATTTCGTCAAATTACACTAGGTTTCTTGTCGTTTATATTATTATTATAGGCATGACATATTTAAATATTGTTGTCATACAGATCATATGTTTTAACTTTATAGAAGAACATTTTCTTCTTTCAAAAAGAAATTAACATTAAATTTTTGTTTATGAATTCTTCAAAATATTGTTGTATATGCATTAAAAGAATAAAAAACAAGCAACTTATCATTAGAGAAACTTTTTCAAAGAGAACCTGTGAAAATTCGATGCTTGCTTTTTCCAGTGCAATAAAAGATATCGAAACGTCCATTAATGTTGCATCCTCATCACCATCAACTTGGTTCTGCTTATCCATATTCTAGTTGAAAGCATAAAAAATAGTTAGATATTTTGCAAAATGGTAAATTTTGTGGAGTAATGGATGAGAAGACTTTCTAAAAAAATCAAAATTTCTTGCTTGCTAGGAATTTATATACACGTAGGTGCACACACACAGACGCACACATACACAAATTTTATATCACTATATATATATATATATATATATATATATATATATATATATCAATGATGGTTGTGGTTATGCATCTATTAAGATTCGATGAATAATTTTATGTGATATGAAAGTTTCATCCTAAATTAGAATTTTATTCTATATAAATTAATATTTTTGTTGAAAACTAAATTGAAAAGATTCTATTACTAAGGAAAATGTTAACTCGAAAGATGTACAATTATAAACAGGCTTATATTTTAGCATTCAAATCTTATTAGATAATCATAATACAGAGATGTTTATTCAAAGATTGATGAACAATTTATCATTTATTTATCCATTCAAACTTTGATGTCTTAGATATAATCATAAAAATTAAATGAGTTAGAGAACTTCTAATACTTCTACTAGTAGTACTATTATCTATATGTATTTAAATTACTACTTTACTTTTATTATTATTTATGTCACTATAGGCCAATTCCTTTAGTTCAAATACAGAAGTGAGGGTTCACGTCGCCTCTTTTATTTTAATCTTTATTGAGATATAGTTAAATGTTGTCGTTGTTGTTATGAGACTTAGATTTTTACCTGGAGGATTTTTTTGTCATTCTTTCATAAGATAACTAATATTTAAAAATTTATTACCAATTAAATCAAAGGATTTGTGTACATGTCTTACTAGAAAAAAATTAAATACCTTATAATAAGTATATTAAAGAGTAAAGGATTTTTTTAAAGCTTACCAATGAGAAACCAGTTTGTGGTGCAATAGAAGATAGAGGAACTGCCATTATTGCATCTATACGAACAACTTTGTGATGCTTATCCATTTTCTAGAAGAAAATATGAATTAAATAGTTATCACCGAATAGATCAAAACATTTATATACATCTATTAATTGAAAAAAACTAAACACCTTATAATAAGTTTGTTAAATAATCGAGAAAATTTTTCAATGCTTACGAATGAGACACCACCTTGTGGTGCAATAGAAGATATGGGGATAGCCATTATTGCATTTCTGCGATCAATTTCATGGTGCCTGTCCATTCTCTAGTAGAAAATATGAAATTAATCAAAGTTGTAATAGAATATCAAAGATAAAGAAATACTTTTTTTCCATAAGTCTTATGATTTCAAATACAAGGGCAATGATTTTCATGAGAAACTCAAACTTCTTAGAAACTTTTCTAGCATCTTCACATTAATTTTGTTTTTACTTTCTATTCTTGTAAAGAAATTATACTTCCAATGGTCACACAAACTAATTTATATTTTACTATATTTATTTATAACGTAGTTTTAGGAGAGTAATAATAGTAAGTCAAGTGCTCTATGTTAATCCAATGTTTGTTCAATTTTCATCAAATTTACCATGTTTAGTTAGTAGGCATTTAGATGAAAATTGGATAAGTGATTTCATCCCGTGATTTAAAAATATGAGATGAAATCTCAAATTCTCCAAAAAACATGATTTGAGAATTTCATATTAGGATATCCGATTTTTCGAATACAAATATTGACCCACAAATTTATATTTCATATATAAAAAATAATGATACAACTAAAGAATTTTTTTCAAGGATACGGAAGGACTAATGAAATATATACAAAAAGTGAACATGATGATATATTTACTAATTATATTAACCACGGTCAATTTTATTAAAGAGTAACGAAATTAAAGTTAACTACAACCCATTTTTAAAATTACCTTTTCATTGAACAAAATAAACTTTGAACAATAAATATTGTATTTTTTTAAAATAACTTTTTTATATTGTATTGTTGTTTTAAGTTTTGTCCGGAAGTTTGTTTTACTTGGTATGATTGTAAAAATAAAAAATTGGGATACATTTGATAGTTTTCATAACTTATGGGAGTATTATATTATATGCAAAAAATACAATTTAAAAAACCAAATTGCAGGTAGAGACAAAGCTTGAACTTGATTTCATATTATCACTTCATCTCACATGGTTGTCAATTAATCTATTATTTATTGTATGAATATAAAGAATTCAAAAGATTTCCATATTTGGTGAGTTTAATTAAAGATATACGTTTTATTTCCTTCATAACCACACGGGTTTTGTACCATGGTCATACCATACTAATTTTCTAAGTAATCTACGGTTTGAATTTGAAAAAAAAACATATTTATCACGCATCATAGGCATCAATTCTATAATAAATGTTCATTGTGTTATGAATTTTTTTGGTATATTTTAGAATACTCATAATCCCTTTTGGTTTAGAAAACCTTTTGACCAAATAGATTTGGAACTTAATATATTTTCCTACTTGGATTTGGAGAACTTTTTCCTTATAGGTCTTGGACAACTGAAATTTATATATAGAGATATAGTTGGGGATTATAAAAGCATGGTACATGACACAATGTAGTCCTAATGGCTTGAGAAAATTGTAAGGAAAATACTTCTTCTTTTATTTCATAGTGGAGAACTCCCTTGCTTTCTTCTTAGAGGACTAGGCCTCGTTGAACTTCATTAAATCCTTATATTATTTTTTTGTTCCCTGTAATTTGTTTGTGTTGATTGCTAGTTAGTCCTCTATATTCTCAATAAAATAAATAATGTTATATGGATTAAAATTATCTTGAAAACTTATCATTGTTTACATGAATTTAGGGCTTAACTAAGAAATGACATAATTGTAAAATAGAACTTAGGCTTATTAAATAACCTTTAAAAGTATTATTTAAAATATTATTAGTCATATACTTGACGAGTCCTCAAATTAGACTCATCTAGGGTCTTATTTTAATACAAATAGTATCCTCGATTGTTTATTTTATCTCGATATCTTATAAAACACCTATGTTTCACTTATGGACACTTAAGCGCAAAATGAAAGAAAAATGGAGAAAAAGAGTTGAAGATGCAAAGGTGCGCATCACCAAGCACACTTGGTGATTCGTCGAATAGCAAAGTTTCGCCTTATGTTAGAGCAAGTGAGCCATGAATTGGGGCATCGCTGATCAGTTCGGCGAAATAGAATATTATCGCCCACCGATCAAGAACACAAGGACAAGGAAGGCATCATGCAACCGGTGAAGAACTGAACGAAGGGCGATTCACTGAATCGTTCCACGAATCACGACTAACTACGCTGAAAAGATTCGCCAGCAAAATTTTGAAGTCTATAAATATTGAACGCTTTAATTATGATAAATAAAATTAGAGAGTAAATCAATTTTACACTTGATATTTTATTTTAGAAACTTTGTTCTTACGTTTTCTCTCAAGTTTGAAGAGGGTTTTGTGGAAGCTTGAAGAAAGAAGTTCTTCTTCCCATTTTTGAAGTGGGTCTTCTTCATTTACCTTTTTTTCTACTTTTAATATTAAATGTATTGTATCCACTTGATATCTTTATCATTTTAAGTATATTTTCTTATTGCTTGATGTCTGGCTCAAAACCTCATTTTAGGGGTGTCATTTAGAAATTATGGGTTGATTAACTTGTTGGGTCCTGCTAGATTGTAGCTTAGATTGCATTTTAATGGTGATTTCACCTAGTGGTTGTGGTTTAACCTAATAGGTTTGTATTTATAAATACAAAACTTCCCAGGTGTTTTCGTCTTACTCGACAGAGAGGTCGTGAAACTAAGACCACTAGACTGATCTCCAAAGTAGTGGGTTGACATGTGGTTCAGTGAGAGAGGGTGAGCCCTAGTCCCATATTCAAGCACTTCCGTCGAAAGAGTGAGTGCACATAAGGCGTACGATGGATAGTTTAGACGAGTGGGTCTGAGAGAAACCCATTTGATATGGGGTAAATTTCCTCAGAAGGAACTTCCTTTCACCTAAAGCATAGGCTACTCACCATTGCCTTGCGAAATTAGCTACCTAAAGCATACGCCCACCACTTTTATCTTCACAGATAGCGATCACACCCAAGAACTCTCTTTCATATTTTATTTTCCTTTTTATTGTTTGCTATTCTATTACTTGTGACAAAACCCCTTATCAATATTTGACACATTGGTGTCACAAATTAAATTTGTTTGTTTTTCTATTCGAAAATGTCCTAATTTATCACTATTTAGAACGAAACTCTAAGTAGTTACTACTTTCACTACCACTCCATGGGACACGACCCCAACCCTTGGTTGGGTTGCTATACTAGCTTCGATTCGCAGACACTTAGACTATACACTAGTGTCATTGATCACGAGCTAAAACTAAAAGTAAAAACAAAGCATCAAAGAATAAAAATGGAGCCACTGCCAGGGAGTGTTGTTACGTAAAAATGTAGTTACTTATAGTTTTTAGTTCTTTGTAACATAGCTTTTACTAATTTTTTTAATTTTGTGGTTCAATGTTTTGTGTGATTGTGTATTTATGCAGAGTAACAAGAATGGAAAACAACTGCAGACTTCACACAGACAATCCCTCTTGAATGTGTTAAACCTCAGGGAATACCTCATACCTTTAAGCATATAGAGGATTAGACTCTTGAGGAAATGTGGTTGTAATTTCAAAAAGTATTAGAACCATGCCCATTTCAGGGGATGACCAACAAGGCTTTACTAGAATGCTTGTACAAAGGTATTAGGACCGAAACTAGAAGTATCATCGATCTACGCTTATCGGGCGGTATACTCCTTCACCCCTATGAAGTAGTAGCCCAAAACCTTGATAATATAGCTATAACTTATGAAGTAAATGAAGAAAACTACGAGTAGGATTCACTTGTAGCTTAAGTAGACAATCTATCCAAGCGACTGAAAGAGATAGAAGCACAAGATAAAATGGTGAAGGAGCTCAAAAATAACATAGAAATGTAGTATGACACAACAACCCAAAAACTATAATCATTCAACATCAAGATGATCAAATTATTGAGTTGATACCAATATCCTCATCCACCATTCGCGAGAGGCCCGCCTAACTACACCATGGGTGGACTCGAAGAAGAAGAATAAAGGTTGACTGGTGTCGTGCCATAACGTTAACTAAGGCGCTGTTTGGAAGGCAACCCAAAACCCTTTAAGTATTTTAAATATCTTATTTAAATTAAGGGTGTTTTGATTTTGTAGATTCATGAGTGGAGGGATTATGAAGGAAACGGTTTGAGGCACACAAATTATGTTGGCGAAGAGCCAACTTGATTGTTTATTGAGATAATGTCGGCTTTTAACTCTTCAAATAAGCTGGAGGTTCTGTACGACTCAGCGAAAAAAGAAAATCGCTTGGTGTATCGCCAAGTAGCTGAGCAGAGATTCAACTTACGTCACCAATGGAACGAGATATGAAAATGTTGTATAAATCGCTGCCTTTAATTCTCCACAATTTTTAAATTACTCCCATTCTGGATTTTAGTCTTTACAAAACTGTGGTATCTCATAAGTATTTGAAGTTGAGTTATTATTGCTTGAATCTAGATCTATCTTCCGCTTATTGCCTAAATTTTCATCAGATCAGTAGCAAAGATTTGTTCTTCATTAACCTCCTTCAATTATGATATTTTATATCTGGAGATATGTTTTTCCCAAGTAAGGTATGCTAAACTTCTTTATATGGGAACGATAGAAATTTGAATACCCTAGGCGACAGTTATGTGGACACAACTAGCGGTTGAGTAAAGAATTTTGTAAATTCTCCTTGAAGGGTTACGAGGTCGATTTTTTGAAACTAGAATTACAAATAGAGCATCAGCTAGTCTGGCGAACAAGATATGGCCCACCGGGACACTCGGTTGTCATTAATACTGACTGAGTCTTAAATGGCCCCAATCTGCACATAGAATGTGTTTCACAGTCGGCATAGAGAGTTTGAGTCGCTGAGTATTATATATAGTTTCCCTAACAGATTTTGTTTACATATCAACCAAACCCGGGTTGAATCCTACTAACAACATCTGAATCTTATTATGATTGCAGGTATAGCCAGATCTAAAGTTATAGAAAAAATAACACCTCCTTAAGGAAAAGCAACTGGGGATACATAGAATACACGGATATGCACAGAAAGAGGCTAAATGAAGATACTTACTTCAAGTAGTAATGGCAAAGATATCCCGATTCCCCAACCATAATCATTAAATAGGTCAAGGGATGTTGGGTTCAGAATTATTCTTGAAGAAAAACTCTTATCCAAAGATGGGGTGATTAATATATATCCTGAAATTATGAGCACACAGAGGTGTCATCACTTCCAGGTTTTCACTAAGCCGCGTGGCTCATACATTCCAAGTCTGGTTCGGGAGTGTTACACATCATATAAATCTCTGATGCAATTGGGAATGAAACATGTAGCAATAGTTAAGACAATCAATTTTGTATTAGTACAGGGGACGGCTATCCAGTATGATCCCGACAGTATGAATCTTATCTTAGGTCGTCCTAAACACATAGAGGAAGCATGCAAACACCTATCCAAAGCAATATCACTAGATAACATGAAAGATTGGTTAGCTCCCCTAATTTCATATGATACCCTAAACTGATTAAGGGCTTGCACAACAATTGAAAAGAAAATACTAAATGTAGTAGCTCGATATTGGTTTTGGTTTTATCAGTAGCTCTATCATGCCTTTAGAAAATGAATCTATCAAACAGCCTGCAAGGGTCGCATGCCTAGGATGCTTTATTGACAGAATTCCATTAAATTTGGGGGAGATCAAAAATTTTGAGATCCTCACGATCTTAAAATGATGCAAAACATCACTTTCTTTCCCGAAACTGATCACTAAATTGTGAAAACATCTCAAGTAACTAAAGAAGCTCAAAGGAATATGTTAATCACTCCTACATCATTCACCGACATTAGAAGAATTAAAGCAGAATACCTTAAGGATCTGTAAGAGAACAGGTTAAAGGGAACATTTTCAAAAGCCCATCCAACTAATACAACATGGACATTTCCTACTATGATTAGAAATAACCTTACCGCTATCATCGCACGTCAGGTTTACGTCACACAAGTTATGCTTTACAGAATAGTAGAACTTGATCAGACTGCGTATCATCGAATAGTTGCCCTAGAAACCTCTATTGTAGGAATGATCGAGATTTCTCTGACTACTGTTGTTTTACCACTAAAAACAACTATTCATGAACTTCAGGCAAGAATGGGTGTGTGCGAACGTAACCAAAGAACCACTGATAAGATGCAACATAAAAGGATGGGATCACGATAATGAAAATGTAAGTAGAGTAGGTGAAGTCCATTCTTATGTCTCAGCGAGTGACTAAACATGAAGATGTACTCTGACAAAAAGCTACATCCCTAAGGATACACCTGATACTGCTGACAAGGAACCAATGAGATAGAACAAATCTTGATGGGGGCAGCAGTACTAGTTTCTATCAGGAGTAAACACCCTTCTATCTTCAATAGGGGGGAACACACCAACACACGGAAAAACAACTTGAACAGGATTTCTTTCCTAAATCTCTTCTATATAACTTTGCATTAACTTCTGTATATCATATGAACTGCACTTGAGGACAAATACTTTTTATTGTGGTAGGGTGAGGCCCACCTTGTTTTGTTAAGCTGAATGTTTGCATGTTTTGAGATGGGTTGTCTTTTTCAAATTATGTTTTAAAATCTTATTTTTGTGGATTGTTGAGCTTATGGCTCGGTTTTTGGGGTCCTAATTTCAAAATAATTTTGACCCTTCCAAAAAGTTCACTTTCGAAAATTTTGCCCCCTCTTGTGATGAAAGTGGTTGTTCTTGTAAAAATTTAAGTCTTGGTTTAAATCATACCGATAACTTAAAAGGTGCTCTCAATCGAACAAATATGAATGTGCGGGTACCACAAAAGTGAATGTGCGGGTACCACAAAAATGAATGAAGTTACATAGCCAATATGTGAACTCTTAGCATCTCGCAATCATTAACCAATTATTGAATTGATTCTTTTGCAACGTCATTGTACACCAGCAAAAGTGTGTTGTCTTATTTTACCTAAATGTCAATGTCTTGTGTGATGAGCTTACTTTGAACCATGGAAGAATAAACATAGAATTTGCACAATTAGTTAATCTGATTGATTTAGAAAGGTGTCCTCTTGAGATGATCTTAGGTTATAATCAAAGAGTCTAAGCCAATTTTGACATATCCCTCTTCTGTGGCATACACTGTGAGCGCGTGAAACTCAGTTGAACACCCTTTGAGACTTACCTCTTCTTTGGAAAAAATTTATGAAACCAAGACCTTATGGTGTCCATCACGTATAATCCACTTGATATGTGATATAAGTGAATAGCCAACATAGGCCAAAGCCTAAGTTGGGGGTGTGGTAAGAAGGGAAAGGAGAAGTCAAGAAGTGCAGGAAAAGTCTCACAAACCCATGGAATTGCGTAGAAATGGAAACCCTTCATACATGAAAAAAGGAAACAAAAAGAGAAGAATGAATAAGAAGGTTGTGGAATAAAAGCACAAAAATAAATCAAATTTACAAGCAATCCATGGAGAAGAATGAAACAATGACTTAAAGGCACTTGACTAAGGATTTATCAATTAAGAAAGGAGATGTGTTGAAAAATTCACATCTCATTGAGAAAAAATTCACCAAGCCTAAATGACCATACCTTTGTACTCAGCCCCCATTAAATTTCTTAGAAAAATAATTTTTATCTTGAGTGAACGAAACAAAAGTCAATTGGAAAATAAAGGCAAACCTATGGGTGAAAACATGCATTGTGCCCCCTCTTTGTGAGTGTGAGTGTTGCATCAGATTCATGACCTTAAGTTAATAAATCTACATGTATGAAAATAGAATCATTCTTTCTGTAAGGGCATGTAGATGCTTTGGTTGAGCATGAACTTTCATTAGTAGACAGTATTGTGATCTCAAGAATCTTTGGTAATGGTGTGTCACCACTTGAATCTTTGAATATACAACTGAGGTATGCATAGTAATTTGAGTCTTGTTGTGCGTATTAAAGATTGAGTCTTGTGTAGCACTATTTGAGACATCTTACTTAAATGGATGAACTTAATTTTATCTCAGGACAAGTTAAATATTAAGTTGGGGGTGTTCATGAGTCCTGAAATTGGACTTATCTATGGCCTTATTTAATTCATATAAGGTCCTTGATTATTTATTTTATCTCAATATAAAATAAAAACTCCTAAGATTAAGGTATTTGTGGATTTGGTAGGAGCATGGACACTTAGGCGTAAAAAGGAAACAAAACGGACAACAAGAGCTGATGATACAAAGGTGTGCATCGCCAAGCACACTTGGCGATCTGCCAAATAGAAAAGTTTTTTCCTTCTGTCCTAGCAAGTGAGCCCTGAAGGAAATGGATCAAAAGGTGACAAAAAGAAGCAGCCGAATCTTCGCCGATCAGTTCCACGAAGCAGAATATTACCGCCGATCGATCCAGAACACATAGATAAAGAAGGCATCGTGCAAATGGCGATGGGCTCAAAAGAGGGAGATTAAGCGAATAATGACTAATTGCTCCGAAAAGATTTTCCAGTACAATTCTGAAGTCTATAAATATTGACCTCTCTTATTATTTAGATATAGTATATTAGAGGGTAAAACAATTTTTAAACCTGATATTTTATTTTAGAAAATTTTTTCATAAGTTCTCTCTAAATTTGGAGAGGGATTTGTAGAAGCTTGCCGAAAAAAGTTCATCTTCTAATTTTGAAAGTGG
Organism: Solanum pennellii; assembly: GCF_001406875.1. Lineage (NCBI taxonomy): Eukaryota > Viridiplantae > Streptophyta > Magnoliopsida > Solanales > Solanaceae > Solanum > Solanum pennellii. The sequence goes on along the minus strand of NC_028637.1, from coordinate 72,871,096 downwards.
GTATTCTCCATTTACCTACATTTGCTACGTTTAAGGTGTAATCTCTAATACCCACTTGATTTCATTATCATTTTTAGCATATTTCATTATTACTTGATATGTGGCTAATAACCCCCTATTCTTGGTGTGTGATTTAGCAATTATGGGTTTATAGTTTCAAAAACAAACTAACCAATGACTTTTGTCTTTCTCGAGGAAGAAGTCGTGAAACTAAGACCACTAGATTGATCTCCAAAGGAGTGGGTCGATATGCTCGAGAGGGTGAGCCCTAGTCCCATACCCAAGCACCCTTATTGAAAGAGTGAGTTTGGATAAGGTGTAGGCTAGATAGTTTAGACGAGAGAGTGTCCGAGAGGAAACCATTTTAAAATGGGGTAAGTTTCTCAAGAAGGAACTTGCATTCACCTAAAGCTTAGCCTAGTTAACATTGTCCTGCCAAAATTAGCTACCATGCTTGATTTCCTTTATATTTTTTCTATTCTACTACTTGTGACAAAACCCCTTTCAATAATTGAGAAGCTGGTGTCACAAATTAATTGTGTTAATATTTGAAAATGTCTTAAACTATCACTATATAGAACGGAATTCTAAGTAGCTACTACTTTCACTACTACTCCCTTGGGACACGACCCTAACCCTTGTTGGGTTACTATAATAGCTTCAATTCGTAGACACTCAGACTGTAGGCTAGTGTCGTTGGTCATGATCTAAATCTAAAAACAAAAATTAAGCATCAAAGAATCAATTTTCCATGTGTTGCATTTTATATGGAAAACTTTGTTAAATCAATTTTAAAATATAACATATGTCCTTAATTTGAAAATGTTTAGTTCGACTATTTACCATTTACCATGTTGGTTTTAGCTTATTTGGCAAAATATTCATAAACTTACTATTATGTATAAAACTTCATGTTTTTAAGGATGATTTTGGAACCTAAATATCAAAGCCTTTCCATAATTGTTTTTACTGAAACTAAATCATATAAATTGAAATGGAAAGAGTACATATTTAAATTATTATTAGATGTATGACATGTTTTTATAATGTTGTTGGAATACAACTCATATGTTTTAGATATAGAGAAGAATGTTGTTCTTTATTTTATCACACAATTCGCATTAAAAGTTACTCAAGAATCCATCAAAATATTTTTGTAAATGACTTGTAAGAAAATAAACTAAAACTTTATAATTGGAGAAACTCTTAAAAAGCTTACCTCTAAAACATCGGCTATTGATTCATCATGTGTCATAAAATATGTGGGAACTTCCATTAATATTGCATCCTTATCATCACCATCTTTTCGTTGCTTATCCATGTTCTAAAAGAGAATAAGAAAAAATTAGTTAGATATTTAGTAAAACAAAAAATTGAGTGAAATAATGCATGGTTTTCTAAAAGAGATAAAAATTGCTCACTTGCTACACGTTTGTGTGGATATATCAAGTAACATTTAAGAAGATAATCTAAGAGATAGAATACCTAATATATAAAATAAAAAAATGAATATTGATCAATCTTATGCACTTTTTAAGAAGATACATGATGGTCGTGGTCATGCAAGTCTTAAGATTACTAAATTCGTGATAAATAGTTTCATCCTATTGGAACATATAGCTCGTCTCCTGCTTTGACTACAATTCCTTATCTACCTAGTAATCCCAAGGAAAAGGGTTACCTTATTTAGTGATTCCAACAAAATAATTTGTGCATATATGAAAAGGACGAAAACTAACACCTTGTAATTGGATTTCTAAGGCTTACCTCAACAACATTAGCTTTTGTTTCTTGAGATTCAAGTAAAGACATGGGAAGTTCCATCAATGTCGCATCTGGACCACCAACTTTTTCCTGCTTAGCCATATCCATGTTGCAAATATGAAAAAGTTAGTTAAAACTTTTGTAAATTTAAAACATGTATGATGTGATGAAGAAGGTTTTAAAAAAAGATATGAACTATTCGCTTACTATGTTTCAAGTAATATTTTAAGAACGTGATCAAAGTGATACAAAAATAAATAAATAAAAAGCCTTAAAAATGTGTATTCATCAATAGCATATATTATGTAACTAGATCATCGATGGTTGTTATCATTTGAGATAGTTTGGTCATGTCATAGCTTGAGACTATGGAAAATCGAGGCATTAAATATATAAGAAAAAGGTTGTCTATGAAGACTTATCATTTTTGACATAATGCATATTTAACTAATGATATTGCACTACACAGAAAAATATGTACATGTGTGTAGCTACTAGCAAGTATTAATTTTTATGTCTCATATGTTTGCATTAATAAAGATATAACATTAATCATTCATATATAAACTATTAAATCTCTATGTTTTTTGGTTTGAACCTAAGTCATTAACTAATTTTTTTTTATGCAACCATCTATTGAGTCTTGATAGTTATAAATGATTAGATAACAAAATCTCATATAATTAACATGTCTATTCAAAGGTTTCTGAAATATTATAGTTCATCAATTCAATTTATTCACTGCATACTCCATCTTTATCAATCATCATCATCATTGTTCACCATTCCCAACTATTACAATCAATACCCCACAACTACCATCATCTACTACCACCACTATCAATCACTATAATCAACAACAAAACTTAACATCAAATATTTAACCTCTTTTAATTTGTATGAGTATTTATATATTGTTGTCATGAAATGATTAAATTATTTTAGATCTAGAGAAGAACATTATTTTTCTTTCATAACACAATTATCATAAAAAAGTTGTTCAAGTATCTATCAAAAAAGATTGTATATTGCATATAAGAAAAAATTAAGCACCTTATAAGTAGACATGTTTTTCAAAAGCATACCTCTAAATCATCCATAAACATTGCATCTTTGTCCACACAAATTTGGTGCTGGTTATTCATATCCTAGTAGAAAATAAAAACCAAGTAAAAAGATCTTTTGTAAGATGGAAATAGAAAAGCTTTTTTAAATATATATATATATAAAAACATCAAGCTTGCTAGTAATGATATTTATGTGTCAATTAATATCATAAGAACTTAATCAAAGTGCTAGAATACATACACATAAAAAGTCAAAATAAAAGATATTTGTCCATCAATTTATACATTCAAGAACAAGAATAGTTACTGTTGTGGTGATGAATCTCTAACGATTTACCAAGTACATTGGATGTATGATTAAAAAATAGACTTAATCAAACTATCTTTTGAAAAACATTATAAATTTTGGGGGGAAAATCAATTTTTAAATTCATTTTTTTAAGAATTTTTTTTAAGGCGCCCACAACCTCTAGATCTATAATAATTTAAATTAATTTTTACCCATAACAAGGATTATTTCTTTTTTAATGGTAAAACCTAATATGATAAAATCACTTTTATTAGAACTTTCATTCTTAAAATAAAAATATATTGTAGGTAAAAAGAGAGAAAAATATGTAAAGCTTAGATCCATAAAAAAAATTGAAATTCGATCTATTGTAATCATGTATCTTTCAAGATTCATTACATTATTGATCAAGAAAATTATCTTAAATTTGAATTTATTTTAAACCAAATTAAGAAATTTGGAGAAAATCAATTTAAAAAACTTCTCAGTCCAAGAAAATTGTTAAAAGTGGCTACTACCTTTAGATCTATAATAAGTAAAATTTATTCCCACCATATCAATAATTATTTCTTTTAAAATTTGGTCAAACTCAAAATGATCGATCTTCTCTCGTTCTCCCTAGATGTCCTAGAACTTGAATACGTAAAATTGTAAGAGAATATTAATAACATCAAAGAAAAATAAAAAACAAAAAGATCCTAGATAATTTTATAAGAGAAGATATATATATATATATATATACACAGATAGATCAATGAAATTAACAAGGCATAAGTGTAAACCTCAAACTTTTTCTGTAGCCGATTAACTGGATTAAGAATCTTGTTATGATAGAATGAACACAAAAGGCGGAGAAGTCAAAGTTAGGGTAAAAAGAAACTACCTATATATATACTTAGTGTCTTTACTTTTTTTTTCTTTGAACACTTTTTTGGTTGGTAGCATTAAAGGCAAATTCATGTAATCTTCCTTTTGAATGTTTTTTTCACTAAATTTTTTTTAATTGTTTTTCCTATTAAGTCATCAAACCATAGCTTTATTCCCTAGAAACAAATTATTTCTCTCGATAGATTTCTTAGTTGGCATACCATGTCGTATTAATTTATTATCCTCTTATAATGTATGATAAAATAATTTTTAGTAGCAAATATTAAATGTAGTTTTTTAATTTTAGATGGATAAATCAATTTAATTTCGTAAATATGTTGAAATGAAATGATATCATCCTAACGAGGATAATATTCTCACGACTCAAACCGCCGTGAGTGGCACCAACACTAATCAACCTTGTGGGAGAATTAAAGACTAACCCGGACTAACCAACACTGTATAAATAAAACCAACTCTTGGCAAGAAAATATAGAAAACCATTAAGTTACTAAAGAATTGAATCCACATAAACTAAATTAGATAATTCAAACAATAGTGATGCAAAAATTACCCTATAACTTAAAATCATCATACCAAAACTCTAAATAGTTGAACTTGAGACGCAACCTCCAAACTGAACATCAACTAAAACATATAAGCATATGCCTACATAAATGGATAATAAGATTTAGAAGAATCCATGGAATCCTGAAAGATGGAGCTCACGCTTGGACTAGAAATTAGATATCTCTCAACAGAGGTCTTGAAATAACCGTCGAAAGAGGTCTTTTACTCAACATGAAAAAGAACATGGATACCAGTACACAAACCATAGAGTACTAGTGGGATCACATGGAGAGACAAATATATGGATATAAATAGTCAATACAATATAGTAACATAGAACAATGTATAACATAACGACAATTATCAACCACATAGACTCTGAGTCGTGTCATGAATCAATGACACTTGGGTCAAATAATGTGTAAGTACATCTCTCACATGATCACAATGAAAATATTGGGTCCTCTCAATGAACTAAAAATCACATACCTGAAACTCTCACCGAAACCGAACTCTGGCTTTTAGTGTGCCGACATAATACCTGAGCATACATAATTAGTTTACCAATATGGTATCCGATTCATTCACTGTTAGTCTACCAGTGTTGTACCCAAGCAAACAGGTAAATACAAACATTCATTAACAACCACATAGGCATAATGAACAAGGCCAATTGAAAATCACAACTTCATTAAATGAGGTTATAACCTATATGATGTCATTTCATGTCTCCCTACCATGAATTACAAAAACGATAATACGAAATATTCGACATGCATTCCTACATAGTTGGAAACATTGTCACGAACTGAAAAATGTGTTTGATATCATTCTTTTTATCCCACTAAGACAAGTAAACCTAAAACCCAAAGATAACGATAACAAATGGAATTAAAGAAAGAATAAAGTATATCACCCTAATGTAATGTAAATATCATAATAAACTTAACTAAACTATAACACCTTAGACTGAACAAGAGGAAAACGGTGGACCCCATACCAGGGCATATGCCGTGAATAAGACCATGACGCATCACCTTCATTGTGTCTCACACTGAATAACAAGATGGAGGAACATGAACACTACAAGGTCCATGGAACTCAAGACGAGCAGCCAAGTTGGCGTTGAAAACAAATAAAACCACCAAATGATTTGTGAGGGACCACAGGCCACTAGAATGTCCGTAAAACCCCACATGATCCGTTAAGTGGCGTTTGAAAAATGACCCTGTACCACCCCAAACTCTATGAGAAACTACGGTTGCCCATACGACCCGTGGTGCTTCATAAAGTCCATGATGGGCCTGTGAAAGAGGACTATAATCTTTTTAAGTCACAGTAGTTTTTTTCTTTTCCCCTATAAGTTATGCAGTTAAACTATGTTATTTTACTGCTAAATTACATTTTTTTTACTCACTCTAATCCTTATAATCGAGTTAGAAATAACCTAGGACCCTCATTTTCCTAATATCATCCAACTTGAAAAGAAAACCTTACAAAGAGGATATAATTTATCCCAAGAACAAGTAGAGGTTTTCCTCAAGTTCAGCCACAAAATCCGAAGAATTTACGGTAAGTTTTCATCAGCATTTTTGTTCGATTTTACTTTTTGGTTTCTTTGACTTATAAGGTCCCTTAAATTAAGTTAGTTCTTTTATATCTCATAAACTTTTCAAAACTATGGTTTCTAGATTTTGAAGATCTGTTCATGAATAAGTATAGTCACATCAATAGAACCCAGAACCCTAGGTTGTGTAAATTTATAAAAAATCACGAATTATACATGCAAGGAAAATAAGACTAAATCTTTCCTCAAAGTTTGAAATCTGAATCTTCAGTATATATATGTTGCATTTTCAGTTAGCATATTTGTTCTTTGAGTTACTCATTATTTCACTCCATTTAACCTTCTCGTATTCATCTGGGAATTGACTTAGAACTGAGTTGGATTAGAGTTCAATTACCCTTATGTCCCAAAACTACGTGCCTACATAGGTTCATAAGTCCTATTTGTTGGGCATTCCTTAAAGTGACCACACCATAGTCAACCCTATACCCATAAAAAGGGCTCACATGGTTTATGTTGGTTAACCGAACCTCCCACAGTCAGATTGTTATTGCATTCACATATTTTTAGCATTTACATCACTATACAATTTATCCAGTTAGCTTCTTTATTAGTACTTTGTCGTTCCATCCAGTTTAGTTTAATTTTTCTTCAAAACAATATATTACTTTGTTTAGCTTATATATATACACATCCTACATGCTCTGTTCATTCAAAGTACTGACACATACTTTTGTACTACATTGTTTTATGATATAGGTTTAGGAATTAAGCATCCAGATCACTCTTAGTCCAAATCCCAGTTTGAATTCATCAATTTTAGTGGTGATTTCTCATACTTCAAGGACAATACACTTTTTTTACTTTTAAGTCTTAATTTCAGTTCTTAGTCTTGATAGAGTTAGCTAGGGGCTTGTCCCAGAAACTCAATTCTTTTAGACGCTTTTTAGAGAATATATTAGTTTCAACTCAAGTTGTTAAGTGTTGTTTTAGTCATAAAAAATATCTTATGATATATCAAATAGTTAGACTAATTGGGTTTTCCACATTCAAAATATCCACTTCTTTTAGCTTCCACATAGTACATGATTTACTTAGTTATTTTTTTTAGTATGCTTTTTATCTACCAAATTCAAGGTTAGCTTGGGGTCACTCATAATCATAGGTATCATGATACGTTTATGGGGTAGCCGTGGGATGTGAAAATCTTCATATGAGAGAATCAGTTCAACAGTCTTAGGGTGTCTGAGATACGCACTACGCACTACTTCTTGCATGGGTGTGTAGCGCACAACACCTATAACGGAGAAGTTACTAGGTGTTCTAAGAATTTTCTCTTATTTTGTTATTTTTATTGTGCACAATGTGTAATTCAACTTCTCCTTTGTAATCCATTGTTCTGCATTTTATATCATGCCTCCTTGTAGAACTAATACATAAAATGCTAACACAGTTCCTCCAGTCCCGAAACATGAGGTTACAAATGAAGAATTCTAGAATGCAACCTAGATTTTGTCTCAAACGTATCCAACTTAAACAATCAACATACATTAGTTTAGGCAAACCTTGACGGTTGATTAGCTATAACAATAGTTCGAGATTTTATGCTTATGAATCCTTCTAAGTTTCTACAGTCGCACGTAGGTGAGGAACCACATAACTTCATTAATGAGGTCAAGAAGATCCTTTTTGTAATGTAAGTGGCAGTACTGATAAGGTGGACTTGGAATCCTACCATTTTAAGAATGTGGTCATATTTTATTCACGTAATGGAAAGAAAACCGGGGTGCGGATGCAGATCCTGTGACATAAGACTACTTTGCTTGAGAATTTTTGGATAGGTTGTTCTCGAGAGTGTTTAGGGAGACTAAGTATTAATTAGTCATAAACATGAAGTAGGGTTCTATTGTAGTCCAACAATACAAGCTGAAGTTCACGCAAATCTCCAGGTATGCTCCACATATGGTTGACGATTTAAAAGCACAAATGAGCAGTTTCTTGTTTGAAGTATCCGATCTAGTGAATACTGAGTGAGGAAAGGCCATATTTACAGATATGAATATCTCCAAACTAATGATTCATTCTAAAGAGGTTGAGGGAGATACGGGTAGGTAAATGGACAAGGATACCAATAAGGCTAGGATGGATAACTATGAGTAATCTCAAAAGATACCAGGTAGTAGAAATCGCTCAATATTTCAGTAGAGGTCTACAATCCTAACACATTCATAAGCTAGCACTTCGTCCCCCATGTTTCAACATGATCAAAAAGGGGGAAGGGAAAGAATTAGACTCTAAGTCACAAAAGAGTGCTTCACGTAACCAAAATTTCCCAACTTGTCAAAAGTGTTGTAAGAATCATCCAAGAGAGAGTCATGCAGTCATAAAAGGGTTCTTTGGGTGTGCTTAGTCAGGTCATAGGTTGAAGGATTGCTCCTCTTCAAGTAAAATACAAGAGGTAACATGTCTCTATCTACAACTTCAGCTGCTTCAACTGGTCGCCCTAGTCAGCAAGGTGCTTCATCGAGTTGAGATGGTGGTCAGTGTCATATAACATTGTATGCTCTTCAAGCTTTCGAGGCAAAAGAAGATTCTCCATGGGCTACACTTTTCTTTTTTCACTCCTTATATAGAATTAAACATTTTTTTCAGTCCCAAAACTATCTCAGAATCCTTATGAGTCTCTACTCTAGGTTGTGACCCAGTTATAGGTAGATGGGCATACAGAAATTGCACTATCACTATTTATGAGAAAGTCACCTCAGCAAACATTGTAGAGTAAGAAATAATAGATTTCAATATAATTTTGGAATGGATATGTTACATTCTTGTTATGAATCAGTCGATTACAGAACTAGGATATCAATTTTAGATTCCGAGTGAGATAGTCTAAGAGTGGAAGGATAGTAAATAATTTCTTGTTGGTCATGTTATCTATTACCTTAATGTTATGAAAATGTTTTCTAATGGGTATATATATTTTCTTAATCTGGTTAAGGATTAGTACTTTGAAACCCAAACTCTTGAGTCAGTCGTAGTCGTAAATGATTTTCTAGAAGTGTTGCCAGAAGTTTTTTCAAAAGATCTTCCCTGAGTTTCGAAAGGGTAATAATATCATAATAAATATGCTTCCATATACCAAGACTATATTGATTACTCCTTACATAATATATCAATATAAGCTAAAGAAATTGAAATAATAGTATAAAGAACTTTTATAAAAGGTCTTCATCTGACCCACTATCTCTCTATGTGGTGCTCTATATTGTTCATAAGAAAGACGATTCTCTCATAATATACATTGATTATAGTCATATGAACATAGTCAAAATGAAGAATAAGTATCTCATCCCACGGTGCTAGTTTATTTTTTAAAATAGACCTCAGATTCAGCTATAATCACAGAGTCAGAGATAATAAATTCCCAAAGATAACCTTCAGTACTCGATACAGTCAATATGAATTTTGTATTTATGTCTATAAGACTAATCAATGATCTTGCAGTTTTCATGGACTTAATGAATAGGGTTTTCAAACACTAGTTGTACTTTAAATCACCGTCTTTATCGATGATATCCATATGTATTCTTGGAGTAAGGAAGGGCATGTGACTCATCTGATAGTTGTTCAAAAAATTCTCAAAGATCGCCAAATATTTGCTAAGTTCATCAAATTTGAATTTTGATAACAATTTGTATCTTTCCTTAGTCATGTGGTATATTGCAAAGGGGTCCGAGTGGGTTCTCACAAAGTGAGGCAGTACAACATTATATCAGACCGACCACTCAAACTAATATTAGAAGTTTTTAGGAATTGGCTGATTAACACCAGAGGTTTGTTGAAGGATTTTTATCCATAGCTTCACCACTAACCAAGTTGATTGATAATAAGGTGAAGTTTTAGTGGTCCGATGAGCATGAGAAAATCTTTTCATAACTGAAGACCATGTTGACTACAACTCTTGTCTTGACTCTATGAAATTGGTTAAATGCTATTGTGGTTTATTGTGATCAATCTAGGGTCATCCAAGTTATGTGTTGATGCAGTAAGGTAAGGTCATAGCTAATTCTTAGAAACATAAGGTCTACGAGAAGAACTACCCGACTCATGACCTTGACCTTGAAGTTGTAGTGTTATCCCTAATAATTTGGAGACCCTACTTCTTTGGTGTTAATGTTGATCTATTCACATATCATAAGAGCCTCTAGTATGTGTTCAACAAGAATCGTTGTATATTCATCAGAGGAAATGGATTGAATTTCCATAACACTATGACATGAATATGTTCTATCATTCGAGTATATTGGTTGACACCCTCAGTAGAGTATCAATGGGTAGTCTAGAACATATTCATGAAGAGAAGAAAGAATTAGCCAAGGATGTTCACTCGTGTGATAGTTCAGAATTTGTCAGAATCTTCATTGGTAGTGGAGGTTAAGTTAAAAATGGATATTAATCCTATATAACATCAGTTGAAAGTTTAAGTTAATCAGCAAAGAGTTAAAGTTTTCTCCGAAAGGGGTGATCTTGTGTTTTGTTACTAGTCACTTATTTGTTCCTAATGTGGATGATTTGAGGAAGCAAATCCTCACAGAAGCAAGTAATTGCACATATTATATTTATTCAAGTGAAACAAAGATGTATCGTAATTAGTGAGAAGTCTTTTTATGCAACAACATAAAGAGAAACATCATATATTTTGTGGTTAAGTGTCCTAACTGTCAAAAAGTTGAAGTAGAAAATCAAAAATGAGTAGGTGTGACTCAAGATATTAACATTCCTATATCAAAGTGGGAAGTGATAAAAATGGATTTTTTATGGGTTCACATCTTACTCGCAAAAATATGACTCTATTTGTGTGATAGAGGACAAAGTCAATAAGTCAACTCACTTCTTGGCTGTCAATACTATAAATTCAGCTAAGGATTTTACCAGACTTTAAATCAGTGATATATTAAGGTTGCATAGGGTTCCCTTTTCTTTATCATCACATATAGGGGGTCCTCCATTTACCTCTCCTTTCTGGAAATCATTTCAAAAAGGGCTTGTTAATCAAGTAAATCTCAGTACAACATTTTAACCGTAGATACACTGACCTTAGAGGACATGTCGAGAGTATTTGTTTTAGATTTAAAGAGCATTTGGGATAATCACCTACCTCTTATAGAATTCACCTTTAATAATATCTTTTATTCTAGTATTCAGATGGGCAATTCTGAGGCATTGCATGGGCATAGATACAAGTCCTTTGTTTGGTGATTCAAAGTGGGAAATGCAACTTTATTAAGGTGAGATTTGGATCATGAGTCGATGGAGGAAGTTCATTTTAGCAAATATATACTAAAACCAACTCAAAGTCATTAGAAGTACTTTGCACATATAAAGAGAAGGGACTTAGAGTTGGAAATCACTGATTGGTTTTCTAAATTTGTTACCCATGAAGAGAGGTGACGATATTTTTTAACAAAGGGAAGCCCAATCCAAAGTATGTAGGTCCTTACAGAATCATGAAAAGGGTTGGTAATGTTGCTTATGAGTTATAGCTACCCACTCTTTCACATTCCCTTATTGAAGGATTGTGTGGGTGATTCGGCTTCGATAATACCTTTTGACAATGTGGGTGATATGGATTTGATAATACCTTTAGAGAGTGTTGTTGTGAAGAATAGCCTCACCTATGAAGAGGTTCTAGTTGAAATTATGTGACATCTATTGGTAGGTTTAAAATTAAGCAAGTCTCTTATGTAAAGGTTTTAATGAAAAGTCACTCCATAGAGAGACATACTTGGGAAGCAAAAGCAGCCATGATTGAAAGTATCTATAACATCCAGGCAAAATGATAGTTTAAACTAGAGCCTAAGTGTATGACTTAAAATCATAAAATTTAGTCCCCGAATGTTAATTAGTCATTTACGAATGATATGGGGTCAAAGTGAGGCTAATCCAAGAGGAAAGTGCCAAGCGAAAGGGATCAAACTAAGGCCAAAGGCCAAGACTACCACTAGCCAAGAGAACAGTGCCTCACCTTGTAACGACCCGAGAAAACAGTGCCACTAAGTAACTCATTTCATCAATATATGAGAAACATACATCACATTATAGAGATAATAAATCGACCATTCATTATAAACTTCATTTAGAGGACCTTCACATTAGTCATGAACACTAAAGGAACTCACTCAAGCACCTTTAAAGCATACTCGTGCCATGTGTAGATAACATCTCATACTACTACCTGCACGTTGTAGTACCTATCTAGTAACTAGATTGCACATCCCACATGATGGGAATAGGAATTAACCGAAAGGGTCCATGCATGCTAGACATGGAATCCAGTGTTCTATCCCCACACACCCTAAAGAGATTTTCTACTTTGCAAGCGTAGAACTAGTACACATCACATGTTTGTTTAGAGGATATCCAAAGACGTATATTGTTCTGTAGCCTCTCACTCGGATAGAGCCACCATCTTAACCACATCCACTCAGTGCTTACCCCTATTTCCCATAGATTAGTTTCATTCACATTTGTGAAAAAAATAAAGCACCAACATTTGGTCTACCAACTCATAGTACTTCTACCTAGAAGGGTTACAACCAATAGGGCTACCGATCGAGGTTCATTAAGGATAGGTCATTGACTTTCCAAGAAGGGCCTTACATATTGGACCTACCGATACAAAGATCATCATTCACATAGGATACTAGACTCATCATAAAGGGGAACCAAGCTTAGGTATGCATGTACAATACATACTCTAGAAATCATTTATTCATTTACTGAAAGGGCACCATATCTAGATTTATTCGATATTAGACATTCATTAATTCATTCATTTAGACATCTAAATCAAAATATATTCCAGTCTCGAAGAGGATGCACTAGCCTACTAATTCAAGACACATATAACTTTACATTCATTTATACAAGAATAAGATGCATAAGCCTACCAATTCAACAGTATTTAGTAAGAGTATACTTTCAATCACAATGCATTCACATTCTATATTAGTTGATCATTCTGTTCTTTTTTTCACACGCATGCTTTACATCACGTTCCTCAATACAATCTCATGATAATGCTTTAATCCCACACCATATACCTTCATGGACAAAGCAAGTAACACCTCCACCATAAGTGGATCACACATCAATCTATCCCAATTCTATATCAATTTTACATTCACATGAAATAGGGTCAAACTTTCCCCTTTCAAGGCTATAATCACAATTCCTCTATTCACCAACACTTGACCATGATTAGACATAGATAATGATACAAATCAAAAATCTAAAATATTCTACGCATGAATCCATCATCATTTATTCATATTAAACAAACCCACTACATAAGGTCAAATTTAGGAATTTAGAGAAATATGGGTTCATAGATTTTTCCATCATAAACAATCAAGTAAACATCAATATCATCATAGTTTATCATTTGAACACGTTTGATGCAAGAACCAATGAGTTTCCGTGAAATCTAAGTTGTTAGTTAAAAAAACAAAAGCTTGAAAACATCTTTGAAATCGACTATAGGGTGAAAACTAAATCTACATGAAGGATCACCATACCTTCACTAGGAATCCCCAATAAATTTGAGGAAGAACCACCGTGAAATCATCAAACCCTAGTTCCAATGGCTCTCTTCTTCTTCTGTAATTGAGGAATTCTAGTGAGACAAATATTTGAGAGGGTGTGGGTTTCTTTTAGTTCTAATATGAGTGACTTAAATTAAAGGAATTAGGTCATAAAAAGTATAAATACTTGGTAGGAAAAGAGTGGGAAAGTCTTGGTTCACGTTTCGGAAAGACTACTTAAAGAACCCAACTTAATACTTAAAACATACATTCCCCACTCTGTAGATCACCCTTTGACACCCCTTTACTCACCAAGGGAACTAGGAGACTCTCCTAATGCACCATTATTATGCCCATTATAGAAGAATCTCCAAGAATTGGCAGTGCTTCACTATTTCGGGCATAAATTTTTACCCTGATATCATATTTCGACAAAGTTGATTGCGATAGAAAGAGGACTCGGGGACGTTTAATGTGATAGGTAATGTTCCAGCTAATTAGTCGTGATCTAAGATATATCACCATTTTAAGTTGACCTTACATGTTCTAACTTAAATTTCAGCACTTCCATTTTTTAGTTCGCACATTGGACAATCGGTCTCCAAGTGCACTAAGCGACTCATTAAGTGCACCCTTGGCTCGCCCTTTGTTGCATTAACCTTGAACAAAGAATTGTCCATTGGGAGATTAGAGGGGAGAAGGGAGACCCGCCAAGGTGTTTGGCGATCATGTACCTAGTTCTCCCTTTGGAACCTTGGGCTTGCCAAGTGAACTAAGAAACTAGCCAAATGCACACTTGGTTCGCACAATTTTCCAAAAGGCTTACAAAATGGGAAGTCCACTAGGCGAGGTGGGGATTGATTGGGCGACTCACCCATCCCATTGGGTGACCAAGGCTGCCCATTGCCAAAAGCCCCACCAAGAACATGATTTCCATCACCCTATCTTGCTAGTCTAGGTCCTTGCTAGCACCTTAGGTTTCTCTCTCAAATAAGTCCCAAAACAGTCTAGTAATAAACTTAAAGTCACATTAACTCACATGTAAGGGGTAATTCATCCTATAATTTTCCGAGTCGTTACATTATCCCCCACTTAGGATAGGAACATTCCTCCTCAAAGGAAACTCAAAACACATTAAGAGTTAAAACTCAAGAATATCAGCCCACCCTCAATAATGAAACATCAATATAAAATCACACAATTAGGAGAAAACATCAACTCCACATCAACAAGTTCAAAACAGAACAAGCAAGTTGGAACTACATCAACTACTCATTTTGTATTGAAACTTAAACATTTTTCATTTTATTGGACGAACTTCCCTCTCTAAATCACGTTAGGCTCATTACAGAAATATTAGGAAACTTATGCAACACTTTTAAGAACTCATTTAGGCATGTTCAACATTTAACCTCATGAAACAATTTAGCAAATCATACTATACGCATACTTACATGAGGAATACAATAATGAAAGCTCATTTTCCTGCTGTAAAAAATAATTCAACTAGGACATGTATACCATAAAGAAACCATGGAATAAATCATTAATACTCATGACTCCAAAACATAAGACAAGCTACAAGAAATTTTAGATCTCAATCTTGAGTAAGAGTATAAGGGAAAGAGATAAGTCTAAGGAACCCTCATAACCTTGCTATTCATCATGTCATCTCCTACTTAAGGGAAAATCCATATAAGGCTATCATAGATCCACATACGGCCTTCAACACAATGATACGCTCAAACTTACTTCTCAAATAAGAAGTAAAGCGGTCGTGTCAAGTAACTAACCCAACTAATGAGGTTGGGATCGTTACCACGAGGAAAATAGTTTAGACTTAACTTCAATCTATTATTACTATTGTTCAGTCAATTACTTCCTTGGAAAGCAAAAATGATAAAAAAAAAAAAGGGGGGGGGGGGGGTTCTATTTCTAAGTAAATGAAAATAACTAGCGAAATTGAAGGAGACAACTAACAGTTTCAAATGTTGGAGTTTAATCAATTAATAAAAGTAACTAGGGTTTACGTTTCCCCCACAGGTTCATAACTTGATAATTCTAACTATAACAATTATTTCCTAGTATCTTGCATGCAAAGTGATAAGTTATGTATTTCTAAATCCTTGGTCCGGCATCTAGAAAATTTCATTCCGCACCATGGTCCAGCTACGTGTGTTTCTATACTAACCGTTATCTTTACCTCATATTAAGCATCGTATTTGATATTTGACTAAGTTATTACCTCGTACCAATCAATACTAGCCTATTAGATAGCATACACTAAATCTATGTTGATAATTCATTTCCTATTATCTACCTCCTTGGTCCGACAAGTAGCATTAAGGCGAGTTCTAACGTTGGCCATCCGTTAAAAAGACTTCTAAGCGAAAGAATTATCAATACATGCAAGACACTATTCTAGAATTGTTATTTTAGTTAGATTTTACCTTTTTACTCGCCTATGGTTCCCACAACCCTAGTTATGGAGTTTAGTTCCCATAGTCATAATCACAATATTCAAATATATGATATAAGAATTCATGCACTTACTTCAATGAGAAAGAGTACAATACAAAAGTTTGCTTGAGTAATCAACAATAATCACCAACAATCAATTACTGAAATTAATTGAAGATTAAAGATTCTCCAAAAGTGTAACAATAATCCTCAAGTCTAATCCACAAAAGAAGCTCAAAATCAAGAGTCTAAAAAAGAGTCTAAAAATAATCAAGGGTCTAACCTCAAAAACGAGGATTTTTGAACTATTTATAAAAAATAAAAACCTGATTAAATAAGGACTCTATTTGCTGGAAATCTGTCAAAACGCGGCTAGATCGACGGACCTCGCGACGGATTGCCGTGGTCACGACGGCCGTCATGGACTCCGTCGTCCCATACTTGTGCAATTTCTTCTGCTGCTCACTTCATTACCCTCGACGGCAGGTATGACGGATCGTCACAGGCACAACAGTCCGTCGAGGGTCTCCGTTCCAAAACACTTGAACTCTTGTAATTTGGGTACTGGGACTACTTCTGTGATCTTCATGACGAACCAGCAGGAAGGACCGTCATGGCTACGACGGTCCGTCACGCTCTCCGTAACCCCACACTTGTTCAGACATCCCCATCTTCCTTCAGCAGCTGCACTACGATGCCACCTACAGACCGTCACGGGCACGACAAACTGTCACAAGCTCCGTAGGTGGTACTTTTCTGTATTTCTCGCTCAAAAACCTCTGCATTCATCTTTTAGACAGATTGCCTGCAAATAAAGAGAAACTTACATAAAAATTAGTACAAAAAGGCTTTTGGACCCACTAAACATAAGTAAAAAGCATTAAAAATACCGTGAAACCACGGTATATCACACAACATTCACTATCTATAAGGAATCATTAACTTACCAGAGTTTTCATACTAGGAAGGTTCTCATTAAGAAACTATTTCCCACACAACCTTACCAACTCCACTCAAGATATCATACTTACTAAACATGCCAAACCACTCATAAGGTAAGAATTTAAGTAAACTTAAAACATGCACAAAGAGAACGCTGATCAACCTTACTAGCTAAGCACATCATCTCTACTCTTAGGAACAAGGGTAAGACCCCCAAAATGAGTTCGGGTGTCTAAATTTTAACATATTTTTAATTAGTTTATAAGGTCCTAAAATGATTTCTAATGTGTTATTGAGGCAGTTTCTAAAGCTTGAGGTGATTTGGAAGTCAAACGTCAAGGGATGACCAAGCCATTCGATGACTAGTTACCAAATTGGCCGCCTTATGTGTTTTTATGTGCGTATATGTATGTCATAGGCCTACGAAGTCTTAAAATGAGTAATAATGAATTTTATAAGCAGTTTATGATGTTTCAAGAAGTTTGGACATAAAGGCTGTCGACACACGCCTTGGCAGTGTCAATCGACAAGCCAAGTTGACGCCCCGTTTCCCAATCGACGCCCCGTCGATGGGAGGCGTAGCTCAAAACTTGTCTTGGTGAGACTTGTGTATCAAATAATGATCTGCAGTCACCAACGATGGAACAGCAGGACGCCTCATAGTCCAGTCGATGTTGTCCATCAATGGTTGCCTGCAACTGCATGCCTGCGCACTGTTTCTTTAACGGGGTGAATGGGAAATTCATCCCACGATCTAAAATGAGCCTACTTTGTTTATTTTATTATTTTGGGTGTATTTAAGTGATAAAAAACGTGAACAACCTATTCCCAATCCATTCTACATAAATTAGACTTTCCCTCCAAAATCAATTCTCTCTAGAAACCTCCATTGAAGGTGAATCTCAAGAACAACTTGGAGATTGGAGTCCCATGGATTATTCATCATGTTTTAGAAGTTTTCTTATAAATAAAAGTATGGTGATCCTTCATCTCTAGTTAGTCTTCCATCTAGAGAGTTCTTCTCAAAGTTTTCAAAAGAGATTCATGATCAAACTTCTTCTCTTCAATCTAGACATGGGTTCTTTCTCAAAAAAAATTCAAAGTCTTAATCATGATGAATTAATGATAATGTATTGGTTTTAACATGAATTTCAGTCCAATTGCATTGTGAATCCATGTCCCTTCTCAAACTCGATTTAGCCTATGCATGGGCATTGTGATCATGACTTATTATTGGTGGATTTGTGATTTTATTACATTAAATTTCTTATTTCTACTGTTTATTATGTATATTTAAGGTAAATTGTGGATTAATGATCCATATAGAACAATACATGAAGATTTGAATATGTTTTGCCTATGTCTCTATGTGTTCATGTAACATTGACTTTATAATGTATGAATGTGGAATTTGATTATGTTAAGATGATTGTAGATACTGCCTTAGGTTAATATAATTGTTAAATTGTGGGTATGAATATTGTATGATCAAAGTAAAAAAGGCTTGGTATGGATTGATCTAGGTTTTTCTAGTCTATTGATTGATAATGCTATGTATGTGATGTGATCTCAATTTTAGGTTAGATGAAGCATGATTCCTTTTGAGTAATGATCTCTTTAGCTACTGACTAACATTTAAATTAATTATAAAATATGATTGATGATCAAGGTTTTGGGGAATTAGTAGGATTACCTATTTCCTCTACTCTCTATTGATTTGATCGTTTAGTGCCTATGTTGGTATCTTGATCTTGTAGGGAATTAAGTGTGATTTCATTATGTTAAGGGTATATTAAGGAACTTCCCTTTAATGTATTGTTTATAAAATGGGTGTATTTATCAATGATGATCAAAGGATCATAAATTGGTAAGGATGACTTTTTCCCTCTACTTTTCTATAGTATTGTTAGTTGATGAAGCCTTGTATGACATTGAGTGGTATGGTTCACTTATATTGGAGATGTTCATTTTATTATAATAAATATGTGATGTGAACATGGCCTTGAAGGAAATCATACTATTAATGTGTGTTGATGATGATCACCCTATGTGAAGCCTATGCCTACTTTACCATTCTAGCTATAATCTAGGTTGTGTTGCTATTGTCACGAACATGTAAATGGTTATGTTTAGTTTATGTGTACTTGATGCCTATGATGAGATCCTAAAATGTTATATGTGATGTAAAGCAAAGATAGGTGCATTAAGACTAGATCTTACTGTAAGATGTTGTAAGTCTTGAATAAATGAGTCTTGTGATGTGCTATCTATCCTATGATGTTGTGTGATGTATCATTCAGTAGGATGACTTGATAGGTGTATTAGTATGGGTAGAAGTATGGAACCTTGTCTATGCATTGCACATTTTTTACCTTGATAGGATAGTTCCTAGGTTGGTCTTCTAAGTACATGCATAGGATTGTATGAACATACTATGAATATGTTGTACATGCTATGATCTTAAGTATAAGATATGATGAAATATGAATGTGCATAGTATCTCAAAGTGTTGATATGAAACGATTGCTTATTTAGTTACAGCTATAGACTTATGCATTGCTATATGAA
Organism: Solanum pennellii; assembly: GCF_001406875.1. Taxonomy (NCBI): domain Eukaryota; kingdom Viridiplantae; phylum Streptophyta; class Magnoliopsida; order Solanales; family Solanaceae; genus Solanum; species Solanum pennellii. Next base: position 72,851,419 of record NC_028637.1, on the reverse strand, counting down.
CATGTGTGACATTTATGTGTTAGGTGAAAGGTTTGCTCACATATAAGTATAGACATACATGTACTAAAGAGTATCCTAAAACTAGATAGGTTCTTGAATATGATATAAGCATATAAGGAGTCAATATCCTAAGCCTAAGTTTTATAAAGAAATGTAATAAGGCTTTTTAATAAAGGGAACTTAGTTTAGCACCGAGTGAACTTGACAATGAGATGTGTTGGCTTCCCTTGAAGGAAGATTCACCATTGGTTCCTCATAAGGTTTTTACTTCCCTTGGAGGAACATTCACCTATGGTTCCACATGAGGTGTTGACTTTCCTTGAGGAAGATTCACCCATGGTTATATCATGAGATGAGGCTCCAATGCTAATGAGCATGTAGATGGTCATGTATATCTCTTAGTTCCATAAAATATGCTTGCCACATAGGATCTCGCAAGAGACTTCACTAGTATGGTAGCATGTGTTAATGTTCTACCTTGGCTAGGTTAGAACACCTTCCATTGGTGTAAGTTTCTACAACACCAAATTCCATGTAGCACCCCTAGTCTTAGTGTCATTTAAGGCTATAGTTTCCCTAAATTAAAATGGACAATTGAATTAAATGACTAGGACCCTAACTAGGATGACCTAAGGGAGGTTACTTAGGATAGGTGGAAGTAATTAACCATATAAACATTGCACAAGCAGCTTCTTAGGGAGTTCTAGAAAGGTGTTCTAATGCATATGTCTATGTACATGTTCCTTATGCATGACTTTGTAGTAATTGCCTACTTATTATGAAGATGAGCATGGTATGAGTCTTAATGATGTGGTCTTATCCTTATGTGCATACGTTAGTATTAATGACTATATGATGAAGGTCTTCTTGTCATAAATGAAGTTTTCTATATGCCTTTGTTGATGTATGAAATAGGGTGTTAACGCTTGTGGTCTCATGATAGGTTTATTAAGTATGTGTGAGGTTATGGGTATTTATATTTACATTGCACTACTGGACATAGATTGGGACTGTGAGTAATGTTTTATAATGCTTTATGTGAAGGGAAGTGAATAGATGTGCAAGTTGATGTAGCTTACTGTAAATGTCATTAAAGTCTTGACTTAAAAGTGTCTATGATGTATTATGCTCCTATGATGATATGTGTTGGTTTATGTAGGTTTTATGTATGCTTTCTTTGTGGCCTTAAGTTGGTGCATTGCACTAAGAATCACTAGAGGGTTACTTAGGGGAAATAGGAAGTAAGAAGAAAAGGATTCACTGTAAAGAGGAAATAGGTTACTGCAAAAGCGACCCTAATTGTGTCTTAAATCTATGTGTCATTTTATATGATGTTTGGCCTTTGAACATGTCTATATGAAGTATGTGAATGATATAAACTCTACCGTATAAATGTTTTCTGAAGATTTTTTCAAAAAAGCATGAAGTATGATTTCAAGAAAATGTCCCTTTTAAATGCATATTTTGCATGGTTTTCAAATTTAGTGCATTCTTGTACTAACTCCATTCTTCTCTAATTTTTACACAAAGTGTAGTTATGGATGCTTAAAAGGATGTCTCTATGATTGAGGGGCTTGATATGTGATTCCTAAGCTCAAAGAAAGGAATCCTTAAGTCCAAGGATCTCCTACATTATGGTCAACTGTAAAGTGTAGCATTATTGTATTAATGATTTATGTTATAAGGGTCGTGTCCCTGAAGTACTCTTATGATGTTGAGTCGAGGATGACAAAAAGAGACTGGAGTCTTTAACTATGTATGATGATATTATATATATATATATATATATATATATATNTATATATATATATATATATACTTATGTATGTATATATGAAGTAATGTTCTAGCATATGATGCGCTAACAAAGTTTTTTATTTTCCGCTAAATTTACCTTTGACAATGCGATGAATGATGAATATGGACTTGTAGACCTTCGAGAGGTCAAGTACGCCATGTTTCTTCTATGGTTACTCCCCAGATCTGAGAAATGTGGTATCAGAGCATGAGGTATATGAAAGTCGTTTTAGGTTCCAAAATTCTCATATTGCAACGTCTTGTAGATTCTCGATCATCTGTGGTGAGTCGCATACATGTATGAGCGACAACCTATAAGATGATAGAGTTTCCTTTCTTCATCATTCTCATATCGTGTCATAGAACATAACTCTATAAGATCTCTCTCTTATGTTTTCTTATCCGGTAGTCTTTTAGATATGATGGTTTGGATGAGATGGTACTCTATGCTTGAGAGAGAAAACGTGAATTGTGATGCTTATGTTGGTTTTATTTGTTGATGAGTATGTGTGAAGGTGAATTTGGCATGCTTTGATAATGTGATGCTAATTATTGCTATGTATGCGAAATATGAGAAATGATATGTTATGTTGATATGATATCCCTTGTGGGTATATATGAGACCTACATGTATTATATCAATATATCAACCCAAGCCCAAACCCATTATCCTAATATTCAACTACGACTTTTACCACAATTAATCAAAAGGCCAAAATCCTCCCCAAATTATTATTAACGATGATTCTAAGTTGTAGGAATGAAAATGCGTATTAGGAGAGTAATTAACTTACCTTTAGCGAGAGAAATTGTGAAAATCTATTTTAAAATGTCATGGATCGTCGCCTAGCTCTCAAGAATGAATTTTTTCATAAAATAACGATTTTGGGTGCTTCATTGATTAATGCGCGACTAGCCCGCCAAGGTGGGACCTACCCCACCACAGCGGCCCAACCCTGGTGACATTAATCCCTCAGATGCTTGGAATGAGATAGACCTCACAATTTCAGTTCCAAGATATCAGTTCGTGATACACCTTCAAACTAGGAAGTTCTTAAACAACCTTGTCACGCCAAAATCAGTTTCGGAAATTTTACTCGCCCAAATTATATTATGTAAAGCCGTAAATTCTCCTTAGCGCCTCAGATATGCGCTCACGTGATTAAGCTCACATTTAAATCCCTCTTCCATTACTAGATTGTACTAGACCTCACCAGAATCACATTTCGTCAAAGTCTGTCCTAGGCTAGAAGTTTCTAAGTTAAAACTCAAAAGTTTTCTAGCACAAGTTTGTTCCCCATTGACTTTTCCATAACGATAGGAACAGGTTATGACATATAAGAAATAAATTGACTTTTAGTCATAGAAAACCCTCCCCCTTCCATTCTAGTTATTCATCCAAAATCAACAACATTAATAAAAATGTATCACAATAATCAGTCTAAGACAAACAAGTATTTTAGTATGTAGAATGTGTGACCTTTCATTAAAATGGACAATCTAGTTTTCGTAAACAATGGTCTTGATATCAACCGTTGATGTTTAAGTAATAACTCAATAAGGCCATTTTACGTACGTATATGAGCTACAACATATTCAATTTTTATCTATTTAATAGGGAATAATATTTTAAATTATGGGATGAAAGCTTCACAATGTTATCAAGACAAATAAACTATATCTTATACCAAACTATATTATAATCTTCATATTTATCCCAATAATTTTTCATACATGCAACCATGTAGAAGAAGCACCTATCAAGATCATAAAGTATTCAAACGATCCACCGCGTGGATGAATAAATCCATAAATAACCGCATGTATACATTATAAAAATGTAGGGGGGTCAATCACATCTTTTATTGGTGAATTTTTTAAATTAACTTGTGTAGATAACAAATAAGAAAACTCAACATTTAAAAGAATCTTTACGTTATGAATGTCCAATTGATTTTCTTATAATCCATCTCAATATTATAAATTAAGGATGTCACACACAATAATTCAAAACTACTAAAGTATTGGGATTAGTAAATATTTTATTTAATATAAAATGTGTTTCAATTGCACTTATATTTGTACAGTGCAAGCTAGAAGCCAAAAAGAAGGGAACTTCTATATAACAAATGTTTCTCATAGATATTCTTGGTAATATGAAAATATTAAGATTCATTTCTTCCATTTTCTTGATATGATAATCATTTTTATGAATATCATTAAAAAAGAATGAGTTTCTCCGAAATATTGGAGAAAATATAATCTTATCTATGATGACTTTATCTCTCCTAGACAAAAATAAAATGATTTTTCTGAAACTCTTTATCATATTAGTAAAATATCAAAAATTATGGTACACTGATAATTTGTTATTGAAGAATAAAAGGAAGAAGAAGAGGGAGAAGAGGAGGAAAAAAAGGAGGACGAAGAATTTCAATCAATATTTAAACAAATTTTATTATCTTTTATTGTGCTAATATGAACAATACTATTAGGACAAAATAGTATAGTAAGCTTTTTGAAATTATATTCATAGTCTTAAAAATGATAAAATCAAACATTAAATATAATGTACATTAAAAAGTCTGAATTCAATAGTTTTCATAAAAAACCTAGGAAAGATAACTTTCAAAACTATTTAGTTTAATAACTAATATAATAATAATTTTTCTAAGAAAGATTTTCATTGTGTGTCATGGGTATGAGCTCAAAATCTCAAAGGTAAAGAAGAGATTGCATTGGAGGACTTAATGTAGCATCTCCTGAGTTGACAAGTGTTGCATCATCTCCCAAGTTCACTTGTTGATGCCCATATAAATCTTCATTTGATCTTTTTCTCTTTTTTTCTTGCCACAAGAAAATTAAAAAAAATAAAAATCAACAAAGGCAAAGATAATGAGTTGAAAACAACAACAATAATACCAATATATACAGTAACTTTCTTACCAATGTTTGAAGGGATGTCATGTTGAGATAAGTAGTTAGCTTCTCCCCAATTCTTAATATATACCCCATTATAAGATTTAGTACATGTTCCAACTATATAATATTTTATCATTTTTTTATCCCGCACAAGTGGTTTACGTCTTGGTGTCACCTGAAAATTAATTTATTAATGATAGTGTAGAAAATAGTCAATATCATTATGCATTCTAATATAATAATTTTGAGCTAACCTGAGATGTTTCTTCATTTTATCATTATTTGTTTGGTAATTCAGGAACTTTTCCATATACAACAAATTTATACACTCAAAGATCAAAACTCTTTATTTGTCACTAAATGAAGGTAGACCTATTTAATAATAATTATTAAATGCTTATCACAAACTCATCAAAGAAAATATACATAATCATTTTTGTTGGCAGGGAAACATGCAGATTATTCAAAAGGAAACTTACATAATCTATTATTAAGCCACCTGGACGAGAAATATTATTGATGATCAAATTTTTCCTTCTTTGATCAAATGTATGAGTATGCATGTGGTGCATATTTTTTTGTACAATCTCATTCTGCCACCAAAACAATATGTATAGAATTCAAATTTATCCTATATCCATTCTCGAAAGGTAATTATCTATTCAAAGTGGGAGTATCAAAATTTTGTGATCAAGTGGTACACAAGATATTGGAACATCAATATTTGATATTCTAAAAGATCAAAACAATACGATGAAGTGTGTTTCTTCTACTTCTATCTAAAAGAATAGCTCACACCTAGCTAAAATTGTTTCTGACCTGTTTGTACAATAAATTTTGAATGGAACTGTAGAATTCTCTTACTAGACGACCCTTTATAAGTAATATATATATATATACACACACACACACACACACACACACACACACTTTTTTGGACTACTTTTTGGTTGTGCTAAGGGTTTATCAGAAACAACAACTATACCTCAAAGGTAATGATAAGGTTCCTGTGCATTTTATTCTTTCGAATCCCATTTCGTCGGATTATACTAGGTTTGTTGTCAATTATTATTATTGTTATTATTATTAGTAATATTATTTACATGAAGTATTTAAATATTGTTGAGATACATATCACATCTTTAAACTTTTGAGAAGAACATTTTTCTTGTTATTAAAAAGAAATAACATTAGAATTTGATTATGTATTAGTCAAAATATTTTCATATATGTATTAAAAGGAAAAAAACAAACACTTATAATTGGAGGAACTTTTGCCAAGCGAACTTGAAAAATATCAGTTTTAGCTTTTTCTACTGCAATAAAAGATATCGGAACGTCCATTAATGTTGTATCCTCATCACCATCAACTTGGTACTGCTTATCCATATTCTATTCAAAAGTATGACAAAAATAATTAGATATTTTTAAAAATGAATAAATATGTGGAGTAATTGAGAGGACGTTCAAAAAAATAAATAAAAATTGATCCCTTGCTAGGAATTTACATACACACACGCACACGCACGCAAACACAAATTATATATAGATAGATACACACAAACACACTTCTTTGGAGTATTTCTTTTTGGAGCTAAGGGTTTATCAAAAATAACTAATCTACTTCAAACTTGTTGATAAGGTTTGTGTACATTTTATTCTTCTCATACCTCATTTCGACAAATTACACTAGGTTTCTTGTTGTTTATATTATTATTATAGACATGACATATATAAATATTGTTGTCATACAGATCATATCTTTTCACTTTATAGAAGAACATTTTCTTCTTTCCAAAAGGAAATTAACATTAAATTTTTGTTTAGGTATTCATCAAAAGATTGTTGTATATGTATTAAAAGGAAAAAAACAAACAACTTATCATTAGAGAAAAATTTTCGAAGCGAACCTGCGAAAATTCAATGCTTGCTTTTTTCAGTGCAATAAAAGATATCGAAATGTCCATTAATGTTGCATCCTCATCACCATCAACTCAGTACTGCTTATCGATATTCTAGTTGAAAGTATGAAAAAAATAGTTTGATATTTTGCAAAATGGTAAATCTTGTGGAGTAATGGATGAAAAGACTTTAAAAAAACATCAAAAATTCTTGTTTGCTAGGAATTTACACACACGTAGGCGCGCGCACACACGCACACGTACACATATTTTATATGGCAATATATATATATGATATGAAACTTTCATCCTAAATTAGACATTTTGTTATATGATCAATGATTTATGTGATATGAAAGTTTCATCCTAAATTAGAATTTTATTGTACATAAATTAATATTTTTTTGGAAACTAATTTATAAAGATTCTATTTCTAAGGAAAATGTTAACTTGAGAGATGAACAATTATAAGCAGGCTTATATTTTAGCATTCAAATCTTATTACATAATCATAATAAAAAGATGTTTATTCAAAGATTCATGCACAATTTATAATTTTATTATCCATTCAAACTTTGGTGTCTTAGATATAATCATAAAAATGAAATGAGACGTCAAACGTGTTAGAGAACTTTTAATACTACTACTACTAGTACTATTATCTATATGTATTTAAATTACTATTTTACTTTTATTATTATTTATGTCACTATAGGCCAATTAATATAGTTCAAATACATAAATGAGGATTCACATAGCCTATTTTATTTTATTTTTGATTGAGATATAGTTAATATTGTCGTTGTTGTTGTTATGCGACTTAGATTTTTAACTTGAGGATTTTTTTCATCATTCTTCCATAAGATAACTAATATTTAAAAATTTATTACCAAACAAATGAAAAGATTTGTGTACATGTCTAACTAGAAAAAAAATTAAATACCTTATAATAAGTATATTAAAGAGTAAAAGATTTTTTTAAAGCTTACAATGAGACACCAGTTTGTGGTGCAATAGAAGATAGAGGAATTGCCATTATTGCATCTATACGATCAACTATGTGATGCTTATCCATTTTCTAGAAGAAAATATGAAATAAAAAGTTATTACCGAATAGATGAAAACATTTTTGTACATGTTTTAATTGGAAAAAACTAAACACCTTATAATAAGTATGTTAAAAAATAGAGAAAAATTTTCAGACCTTACAACTGAGACACCACCTTGTGGTGCAATAGAAGATATCGGGATAGCCATTATTGCTTCTACGATCAATTTTATGGTGTCTATCCATTCTCTAGTAGAAAATATGAAATTAATCAAAATTGTAATAGAATATCAAAGATAAAGAAATGGTTGTTTTTCCCTAAGTCTTATGATTTCAGTAACAAGTGCAATGATTTTCATGAGAAACTCAAACTTCTTAGAAACTTTTCTAGCATCTTAACATAATTTTTTTTACTTTTTATTCTTGTAAAGAAATTATTGTTTCAATGGTCACACAAGCTAATTTATACTATAACATAGCTTTAGGTGAGTAATAATTGTAAGTCAAGTACTCTATGTTAATTCAAAGTTTGTTCAATTTTCATCAAAATTACCATGTTTAGTTAGTAGGCATTTAGACATGCGATTTTCCTTGTATATTTAAATCGTTACATGAAAATCGAATAAGTGATTTCAGCTCATGATTTTGAATCATGAGATGAAATTCTTCAAAAAAAAATTGATTTGAGAATTTCATATCTAAACATGGTAATTTTGATGAAAATTGAACAAACTTTGAATTAACATGCGATTTTCCTTGTAAATTTAAAGTATTACATGAAAATCGGATAAGTGATTTCAGCTCATGATTTAAAATTATGAGATGAAATTCTTCAAAAAAAATTGATTTGAGAATTTCATATCATGATTTCAGATTTTTCGAATACAAATATTAACCCACAAATTTATATTTCATATATAAAAAAAAAAAATACAACTAAAGAACTTTTTGCGAGGATACGAAAGGACTAATGAAATATATACAAAAAGTGAACATGATGATATATTTACTAAATCTATTGACCACGTTCAATTTTATGAAAGAGTACTTGAACAAAATTAAAGTTTACTACAACTTATTTTTGATGTTACATTTTCATTGAACAAAATTAAACTTCGAACAATAAATATTTAGTTTTTTAGAATAACTTTTTTATAGTGTATTTTGTTTTAAGTTTTGTCCTAAGTTTTGCTTATTTGGTATGATTGTAAAATAAAGAATTGGGATACATTCGATAGTTTTCATAATATATGAGAGTTTTATATTTATGTGCCAAAAAGACAATTTGAAAAACCAAATTGCATGTAGAGACAAAGCTTGAACTTGATTTCATATAAGCATTTCATCTCACATGGTTGTTACTTAATCTAATATTTATTGTATGGGCGTAAAGGGTTCAAAAGACTTCCATATCTAGTGAGTTTAATTGAGGATACATGTTTTGTTTCCTTCATAACCACACGGGTTTTGTACTGAGGTCATACCATAGTAATTTTCTAAGTAATGTATGATTTGAATTTGAAAAAATTTATATTTTTATATTTATAATACTTTATAAAAAATCACTCTAAAAAATAAAAACATTCCTCTAGCATCATAGGCATCAATTCTATAATAACTGTTCATTGTGTATGAAATTTTTCTTGGTATATTTGAGGATACTCATTATCCCTTTTGGTTTAGCAAACCTTTTGTCCAAATAAATTTAGAATTTAATATATTTTCCTTCTTGGATTTGGAGAACCTTTTCCTTATAAGTCTGGGACAACTAAAATTTATACATAGAGATACAGTTGGGGATGATAAAGTATGGTACACGACACAATGTAGTCATAAAGGCTTGAGAAAACTGTAAGGAGAAAACTTCTTTTCTTTCATAGTAGAAAACTCCTTTGCTTTCTTCATAGTGGATTATGCCTGGTTGAACTTCATTAAATCCTTATATTATTTTTTGTTCTTTGTTATTTGTTTGTGATTGTGTGCTAGTTAGTTCTCAATATTCTCACAAAAATAAATAATGTTATATGGACTAAAATTATCTTGAAGAACTTACCATTATTTACAAGAATTTAGGGATTAACTAAGAAATGGCACAATTGGATAATAGAGATTAGGCTTATTAAATAACCTTTAATTGTATTATTTAAAATATTATTAGTCATATAGTTGATGAGTCCTCAAATTGGACGCATCTAGGGCCTTATATTAATGCAAATAGTGTCCTCGATTGTTTATTTTATCTCGATATCTTATAAAACCCCTAAGTTTCACGTATTTGTTGATTTGGTAGAAGCATGGACACTTAGGCGAAAAATGGAAGAAAAAGGGAGAAGAAGAGTTGAAGATGCAAAGGTGTGCATCGCCAAGCACACTAGGTGATCCATCGAATAGAAAAGTTTTGACTTATGTTACAGCAAGTGATCCCTAAAGGAAGTAGATCAAAAGGCGACGAAAAGGAGCAATTGAGTCTTTGTTGATCATCTCGGCAAAGAAGAATATTATCGCCCACCTATCAAGAACACAAAGACAAGGAAGGGAGATTCGCCAAATCATTCGCTGAATCACGACCAAATACGCAGAAAATATTCGCTAGCACCATTCTGAAGTCTATAAATAACGAACGCTTTAATTATGATAAATAAATTAGAGAGTAAAACAAATTTACACTTGATATTTTATTTTAGAAACTTTCTTGTTACGTTTTCTCTCAAGTACGGAGAGGATTTTGTGGAAGATTGAACAAAGAAGTTCTTTCAATTTTGGGAGTGGGTCTTCTCCATTTACCTTTTTTTTCTACTTTTAATATTTAATGTCTTATAGCCACTTGATTTCTTTATCATTTTAAGTATATCTGATTGTTGCTTGATGTATGGCTAAAAAACCCTATTCTTGTGGTGTCATATAAATTTCTAATACCATCGGGAATGAAACATGTAGCAACAGTCAAGCCAATCGATTCTGTATTTGTACAGGGGATGCCGGTCCGGTATGATCTCGACAGTATTCATGTTAACTTAGGTAGTCCTAAACACATGGAGGAAGCATGCAAACACCTGTCCAATGAAATATCACTGGATAACATGAAATATTTGTAAGCTCCCCTAATTTCAGATAATACCCCAAATTGGTTGAGAGTTGGCACGTAAAGGCAAGCTGAGGAGAATTTGTCAAGGAAGAGTAGAACTGAAATTAGAGATAAGTCCAGGTTTATAAAGGGACTCTCCCACCAAGGGGAGTCAAGTTCATTCACGGGTTGCTATGATAGGGATTACGAGCCTAGAGTTAAGAGAAAATGTGAAGTAGATACACCTCAGGAGAGGCCACCTTGTAGGAAGTCTGGCAAACTTCGTGGAGGAGAGTGTAGGAGGGGCTCTAGCTCTTGTTACAGTTGTAGCAAACCGGGTCACATGATGAAGGATTGTCCGTATATGAGAGGTCAAGAAAAAGGAAAGGAGAGAGTTCAACCGAATGGTTTAAGTGAAGAGGCTCCAAGGAGGCAACGTTTCACCGCACTCAAGTCTAGGAAGATAGGGGAATACACCTCTAGTGATGTCTCGGGTGCGTAGCCTAAATTAGTTTTTCAAGTGTATGGTTTTATGCACTAGTATGAAGTTAATGTATTGGAGTCATCATATTGGTTGCTGACTTATGTGTTTATTTATGTTGTATGCTTTTATGAGACTAGTTTATGAAGAAGTTCCTTAGTCTATTAATGCGAAGCTTCTAGTAGGTTTCAAGGATGTGCACCAACCTACTAATATGTATATTAGGTATTCACCAACAAAAAAGCATTGAATAGCTTAGGTATGGATTTTCTCCATGAGTTTTATGCTACTATGGACTATCAAACCAGGGTAGTGAGGTTTCAGTTGTTAAATGAGATAGGGTATAAATGGGAAGGGCGTGGATCAATCCAACAAAGCCATACAATTTCAAATCTTAATGCCAACAAGATGTTATCTAAGGGGTTAGATATACTCCTCCTAAGGCTGGTTTTTTATAAGAAACTCTATGTTTTAGTGCAATAGTCGACTTGGTGTTGTAAGTCTAAAAATCGTATGTGTAATAATTGCACTATGTGAGTTAAAATGAATTCATGTTTGCATATCATGTTGCTGTTTTTGTATAGCGTGGACATGATTTTTTTTTTTTTTTGTGTTGCATGAGTTGTGACGTGCATCAAGTTAAGTGCGGTTGAGAAGGAAGGTCTTCAATCTCAAATATGAAGCTTCAGATAAGCTTGAGTAATAGCATTATCCAGAGTAAGTGCGAAACAGAAATTCACAAAGAGTAACGTTTCAAATATGCTAAGATATTTTCAAAAATCACCCTCTTTATTTTAAAATGATGTGTATTGTTATTCAGGGACGAATGTTCCTAAGGGAGGGATAATGTGACAACCCTAAAAAATGGCTATGCTAAGTAACGCTTAATGTGTCTAGAATGCCAATGATTAGACCGGGTTCAAACGGATTGATGCACGTAGAACCAGAACTCTGAACCTCTGCAACAGCCAAGCCAACGTACTTGGTGAGTTAGTTGAACTAGGAGAGGTTTGGTCCATCCATGTAGGGTACTATCGTAATTATCCTAAATATATAATTAATTAATTATTATTATGGTGGAGAGGCATTTTGGGGAGAAAGGGCCGAAATTGGTCTTTGAGAAAAATTTTGCTCCACCCGAGTTCGAACCTAGGTGGGAGCAATGTTTTAATTTGATTATTTAATTTAGTGAATTAATTTAATAAATTAATAATTAATGGCTGATTTAAGAAAATGGAAAATCAGATTTTTACTATTAATTATATTTTATTAATTATTTAACCTTATTTGACTAAGTCTTGCCTAAAGTCCTAGCCCTAAGGACACACTCTCTCTCACATCTATCCACTCTCATGTTTATCTCCCTCATTTCAACACTCTCTTTCACGTTCTCTCTACTTAACAAAACAGTAACCAAAAATCAAAATAACAACCAAAACAAAAGTTCTTCATACTTGAAGAACTAACACACAAATTACAAGCAATAAAGCAATCCGAAAACGTTAAGCAAAACCTTATATTCTCGTCGGGTAAGGTGTGAGATTCGTTGGTGGACGTTTGGTTTGGGGTGGATTTGGCAGCAAGTTGAAATGTTGAACAACATGAAATCAGGTATGGGTTTTCTTCCTCTTGGTCCTTTTTCCAAGAGACTTGTAAGTCTCAGATGAATCTACTCCAAAATTCTTAAGAAACATATGTGAAATCTTAATGACATTAAAAGTCATTACATCACACTTTAATAAAAATATAATTTGGACAGAGAGGTAATTTATCCCTTTTGTAACCTAATATTTTATATACATTGTATTACTCTTAATTAATATTGTAAAATTTATATTACAATCCCCCATTAATGCAATGTTAAAGAGTAAGAATAAATTTTGGGCAAAAGGAAGGAACATGTACTTAAGTGTCAATATCTTTCAGTTTGAATTAACACATAATGAAATGGGGCAACAACTCCAGATAAGTAAAGTACTCTCGAACTAAATAAATATAAATTGAGACCCCCATAGCACATACTATATCCTTAAATTTTAAGCAACCTCCGTGATACAAACAAAGTGCTTTTATGGTCATACACAAACACCTTGGGTCTTATGAGTGCTCTAGAAAGACGACCTAAGTCTTTCATAAAAGCGACCACACCTTTACACTCACATAGGTGACTCCATCAAGTATATCTCAAATAGACCACCTTACGTGTTATACTAGTCTGTTTGAAAGACTTCCACGAAATAGCACCTGCACCGAAAGTAAACACATAACCACTGTTGGAGCTAACTTCATCATTGTCAGTTACCCAATTTGTATCACAATAACCTTCTAAAGCAGCAATAAATTTGTTAAAATGCAAACACCAGTTCATAGTACCTCTCAAATACCTTAGCAATCGATAAAGAGCATGCCTGTGTTCACTACTGGGATTATGCATATATCTACTCAATCTACTAACAACATAAGCTATATCAGACCGAGTATAGTTCATGAGAAATATTATACTCCCAATTATTTTAGCATTTTCAGTTTGTGAAACACTAGATTTCTTGTTCTTCTTCAAGTGTATGCTAAGATCATAAGGAGTTCTCACTAGAACTACATCAAAACAATACAATTTTGTCAACATCTTTTCAATGTAATGAGACTGACACAAAGATAAACCATTAGCAGATCTTTTGATTTTAACTCCCAAAATCACATCTTCTTCACCAAGGTCTTTCATTTAAAATTTAGATGACAAAAAGGTCATCTACATATAAACATATACTGACACAATCTGAATCTATCATCTTAGAATAAACACATGAATCAGATGAATTTACAACAAAGTCTTTATCTACTAATGTGATATTAAATTTTTGATACCATTGCTTAGGTGCTTGTTTTAGTCCATACAAGGAATTTCTCAGTTTGCATACTTTATCGTCTTGTCCTGAAATCACAAAAACCTCAAGTTAAGTCATATATATCTCTTCCTCTGAATCACCATTTAGAGATGTTGTTTTAACATGCATTTGATGTACCACTAAATCATGAATAGCATCTAAAGCAATAAGAGTTCCGGTGGTCGCTATTTTAGTCACAGAAAAAAATTATCAAAGTTATCAACACGTTTCTTTTGCTTAAAACCCCTAATCACAAGCCTAGCCTTATATAACTATATATCAATTATACCATCAGGTCTTAATTTCTTCTTAATATCCACTTGCTACTTATGAGTTTACAACCTTTAAGCAAATCATACAAGTCTCAAGTGTGATTAGAAACTATATAGTCTAAACTCACTTTTAATAGCCTCTTTCCAAAATACATCATCTATTGTTCTCACTGCTTCATCATAAGTCTTGATATCTTCTTCTATTATATCAATAGACACTAATTCATCATTTAAAACAATAATATCAAAAATTCCAATTAAGAATGTAGTGATAAAATCAGGATCAAAACTTGTCTCAATTCTATGTCTCCTACTCCTTCTAACTTCTTTTTCATGTTCATTAGAAATAACTCTATAAGAAGGTACAATATGAGAATTAATATACATAAATGTAGAAGAATTATTTTTCACATCACTCGGCACATTATTTTTCAAAGGAACAATATGCTCAAAAAATTTTATATCTCTAGATTCAGAAATAGAATGATCATTTAGAGACGTAAATCCATATGCAGCACTATTGTGAGCACAACCAATAAAGATAGTATCAGAAATCTTAGAACCAATATTTACTCGTTTAAAATCAGGTAGACCAACCTTAGCCAAACACACCCGCACCTTCAAAAATTTCAAATTAGGAGCAAATCCTTTCCACAACTCATATGAGGTCTTGTCTAACTTCTTATGTGGGACTCTATTAAGAATATAACATGCAGACAAGACTGCTTCTCAACGAATATTGTCAGATAGACAAGATCCTAAAAGCATAGAGTTCATCAATTCTTTAAGGATTCTATTTTTCCGTTTGGTTATATCATTTTGTTGGGGAGTAGATGGATCACTAACCTCGTGTATAATACCATTTTTCTCACAAAAATCTTCTAGAGTTTTAGTACTATATTCACCTCCCCTATCAGATCTAAACCTCTTGATTTTCCTGTCTAATTTGATTTTCCACTTCTGCTTTAAATTTCTAAAACATGCTTTCAGCCTCATCTTTAGACTTATGAAGATATAGCTTAGTGTATCTAGAAAAGTCATCAACAAAAGTAATGTAATACTTCGTTCCACCTTTGCGAACAATGTTCTTGAAATCTGCTAAATCTGAATGTATTAGTTCAAGTAATTATGTCTTTCTACTAATAACAGATTTTAATGGTTTCTTGGCATGCTTTGCTTCTACACACACAAGACATTTTGAACAATCATCAGTTTTTATAATAGGAATTAATTCCATTTTTCTAAGACTTTTAATAGAAAAATATTAACATGACCTAGTCTACCATGCCACAATTAATAGACTCAACAATATAAGCAGAATTTGAAATGTTTGCGTTATTGACAATCTTTTGAACAATATTCTGTACAAATAATCCTCCACTAAGATATCCCTTCCAACAAAGTATCCTTCACGATAAATAATTATTTTATCACCTTCAAAAATAAGTTTAAGGCCTACTTTATTGAGAAGTTATCCGCAAAGTAGGTTTCTAAGGAGGGAGAGAACATACAAAACATTGTTCAAGGATAATGTCTTTTCAGAAGTTAATTTAAGCAAGTTTTTTCTTTTACCCATGTAACGACCTGTTTAGTCGTTTTGAGCAGCAGATTTTATTTCTGGAAAATTGGCTGAGATTACGGACATCACGACGGACCGTCATAGGCACGACGGCCCGTCACAGATGTCTCATTTCAGCATACTTAGAATTCTGAAATTGGGTACTGAAAATCGACTCTCTGTAATCGGTGACGGACCTGCAGGACGTGCCGTCACATCCACGACGAGCCGTCGTAAGCTCCCGTTGCAAAACACTTCAACTCTTGAGAAATTGGTACGGGAAACGAGTCTCTGACCGTCAGGACGGAGGTGCAGGACGGACCGTCACAGGTGTGACGGGCCGTCA
>NC_028637.1:72799172-72825962 GCF_001406875.1 Solanum pennellii | reverse complement strand
TGAACTTCCGGCATGGACTAGCTTTTTAGTTATTTTTGTTCTTAGACATTCTTAGTTTAGTAATTTGAGATAGATGTTCTTGTGATGATGACTTCCAGATTTTGGGGAATTAATAGATGTTGATTTGTTTTATTTAATGAGTTTAAGTCTTCCGCATTATTTTCTGTTGATATATGTTAAAATGATAAGGGTTAGAATGGTTGGTTCGCTCACATAGGAGGGAAATTGTGGGTGCCAATCGCGGCCCCGGTTTGGGTCCTGACAACCCATTACTACAGCAGTGGTGGATTTACCCATATATACACACTCTCCATCAGTAGACTCCTCAAAGTCATGGAATAACTGTTTATTGGAACAAAAATACCTTGAAGCGCCTATGTATAGTACCTAATCAGTCTTGTTAGCCACCAGATTTGCCTCAATGACTACAATAGTAGTCACTTCATTACCCTCAGCAAAATTAGCTTGGACATCACTTTGTCCTTCCTGCAATCACCTGGCAACCATGTGACCAACTTTTCCACAAACAAAAAAAAAACCCTTAAATTTTTGAATTTGACTCTCCAGCTTGTTAAATTGATTTTTATTCTTCATATGTTCCTTTTTCGAGACTTTCTTCTGTTTGCCTTTGAACTTGTCTTTCACAAAAGTACCAAAAGATTCAACAAGATTAGCTTTAGAAGAATTAAGAGAAGTTCTTCCATTTTATCTTTGAACGGTTCGGCTCTTCAGTCTTCATATGGCTAATAAGTTCTTGGAAAGTTAAATTCAATAATCACTCCAAGATGGTGAGCAGAACACTAGCCTGAAATATCTCACACATCTCCATGTTCTCGTTGAGAACATCAGCAGTCAAATTCTCATATTCGTGAACTTGTTTCATATTGGCTTATTATCAATAATTTGAAATTTAATCCATTGATCGACGACATATTTTTTTCTTTTCTGCATCATCAGCACCATATTTCTTTTCCAAACTATCCCATATGTCTTTGGCAGATTTATAGGTTAAAATAAATTAAATAAAGGATTGGTCATATGATTTAACAAATGTCCTCTAACAATTCTGTTATCCTTTTCAAACTTCTTTATAAAAAGATCATCAACAGTTATAACATTACTAGAATCAATAGTATTGCTAGAACCATTCATAGAAGGTTCCTTAAATAAAACACAGTCAACTTTTAATTGTTCAAAGAAAATTAAAAAATTTTGTGACCATCGTTTAAAATTATTTCCATTCAAAGGCTCAAGTTTTGACAAATCATTAAAAGTTTTGTTCAAAGAAATATTCATTTATCAATATTATATGTTAGAAAATCGCTTTCAAATTTTTGAGAAAAATACTACAATATTGATATTAGAATGCAATTATAAATAGTAAATAACTTATCGCTCGTGGAAAGCTACTGCCTTGAAAGCGATTTGGGCTCGACTCCGGTGCAAATTGTTGTAGCGGGTCTCTCTCCAAGGTTTCGTAGTTACTCTCAAACACGTGCACTCGTGAGTGAAAGTTTGGAGGTAGACCAAAACCAATTTCCCAAAAAATATTCTAAGAATAAGATATGAAGAAAAGAGGAAAATGTTTTTCTCTTCTTTTTGTCTGTGTTGGTAGTGGTGTTTTATGTTCACTCAAAATACATATTTATATAGGAGTTTCAAATAGGAACTTCAAATATAAGAAGTGAATTCTTAAGAAACGTATGGAAAATTTTAATGAAATTAAAAGTCATTACATCACACTTTAATAAAAATGTAATTTGGGATGGATAGGTAATTTATTCCTTTTGTAACCTAATATTTTATACACTTTGCATTACTCTTAATTAATATTGTAAAAGTAATATTACAAAATGTTGTTGATGGCATTAGCCGTTGATGACATTTGTGCCACTTGATTGTCATTCTTAATTCCTCCATTATCTTTGTAACCTATGTAACTCCTAAGGCCATTATATTCACTATTTACTACACTTACTCATTACTAGGAAGCCTTCCTCTAGTATAAATAGTGGTGGTCTTCATTTTGTTTGAGACACAACACACAACAGAAAACATAGAGTGATAAAGTTTGTTAAAAAGAGAGTTTTTATTAGTTGAAGGGAGGTGCTCTTTTTTGTGGAGCTTTGGACTGAAATCTTGTCCAAAATTGATGAGTTATTCTTTGTGAAGGTTGTTGTATCTTGGAGGGGACAAGTCAAAGAGAACTACTGTTGGACCGGTGAAAACATTTGTTACCGTGGTCTTGAATCTCCTTAAAGAGAGCGAGATATCTGCACCTCAGCCTGAAGATATTTTATTCATTATTTCATTTTTAGTTGTAATGTTGTAATTTTTGTTACCTTGTAAGTTTTCACTAAAAACATTAAGGTGATTCATCATGGCAACAATTGAAAAAATCGCGGATGTCAAGATGGGAGACTTTAACAAGCCATTTCGGTTCAATGGTAACCATTTTAAGAGATGGAAGGGTAAATTACTTTTCTACTTAAGTCTTCTCAATATGTGTTAATTGAGAAGAATTCTAATAAAGAAGACATCACCTCTATGAATGGTGATGAAACTATTTCTCATCTAGATAAAGTGGAAAAGTATGATGGAGATTTTTATAAATGTCAGTATTATATCCTTAATTGTCTATCTGATAATTTTTATGATTATTATGATAGAACTTAGTCTAGTGCAAAGAAAATTTAGAAGACATTGCAGAGTAAGTATGATACCGAAGAGGCTAGAGAAAAAATTATGTGGTTAGTAGATTTTTTTCGTTTTACAAATACTAAACAATAAATTAGTGGTAGACCAAGCTAATGAATTTATCATGATTGTTGGAGAGCTTATGTCTGAAGAGGTTAAAATTGGAGATAACATTATTGTTTGTGGCATAGTAGATAAACTTCCACCTTCTTGGAAGGAATTTCAAAAATCTATGTTCCACAAACAAAAGGAAACCTCTCTTCAAACCTTGATGATGAAAATCCACATGGAAGAAGAACCAAGGGGCCAAGATGCACTTTTACAAATAAAAGATAACAACATCACATCGAAGGTACATTTAAATACTTCGAATAATGCTACTCTTGAAACTCATAAAAATACTTCTTTAAAGACTAAGAAGAAAAAATTCAAGAAAAACAATGGTAGATCTTCCAAGAAAAATAATGTTAAAAATGACGAAGCACAAAATCAACAAGTTCAAGAAAAGGGATCATGCTTTGTTTGTGGCAAGAGTGGGCACACTGCTTGATTCTAAAAATAGTGGGGTCAAATGATTGAACAAAATATTTTTTCACTACCTAGTTCTTATACTTCTACTTAAAAAAATAAAGAAGTTGATGATTTTGAGATAAGAAAAAGTAGAAGAGCTAGAGTAGAAAAAGATTTTGGTTTTGATTTATATGTGTTTAATGTTGGAGAGGACCTTCTCATTTTGAAAGAAGCATTATCTTTACATGATTCTATTTTTTGGAAAGAGGTTGTAAATGATGAAATGGAATCACTAATTTCTAATAAAACTTGAAAACTAGTTGATTTACCACTGGGTTGTAAAACTATTGGTTGCAAATGGTCTTAAGGAAAGAATTGAAACTGGATGGATCTATTGATAAATACAAGGGTAGGTTAGTTGCAAAAGGTTTTAAACAACTAGAAAGCCCAGAATTTTTTGATACTTTTTCTCCAGTAACAAGAATTACATCCACAAGACTTTATTGTTGTGGCTGCAATATTTTATTTGTAGATTCATCAAATAGATGTAAAAATTGCTTTTCTAAATGGAGACCTAAATGAAGAAATTTATATGGATCAACCTGAGTGTTTTGTTGAAGCATGCCAAGAAAGCAAAGTATGTAAACTTACTAAATCCCTATATGGCTTGAAACAGGCACCAAAGCAAAGGCATGAAAAGTTTGATTCATGCATGATTGAAAATTGTTTTAAAACAAATGAGTGTGATAAGTTCATATATCACAAGTCTTGGAATAATTCACATGGGATTATTGTCCTATATGTTGATGATTTGTTGATCTTTGGCTATAACATGAATGTTATTGACAAAGCTAAAAGTGTTCTTACAAGCCATTTTGATATGAAAGATCTTGGTGAGATAAATTTTGTTCTTGGAATAAAAATAACAAGAACATTTGAGGGAATTCTTCTTGACCAGTCACATTATGTTGAGTAAATATTTTTTAAAAAATATAACTTTCATGATTACAAGCATGTTGCCACTCCTTTTGATTCAACTGTTCACTTATTTCTTGTTGAAAGTGAAAATGATGTAATAAATCAAAAGGAATATGCTAGTATAATCGAAAGTTTGAGACATGTGACTGATTGCACAAGGCATGATATTGCATATGTAGTAGGAGTACTTGGATGGTTTACAAGCAAGTCAGGTAATGAACTTTGGCATGCTTTAACGAGAGTTATGAGATATTTAATTGGAACGAAAAATTGTGGTTTGTTCTATAAAAAGATATCATGATGTACGTAAAAGCTTTTGTGATGCAGATTGAAACACTTTATCAGGTGATTCATGTTCTACGACTGGTAATTTTTTTACTTTAGGTGGTGGTCCTGTTGGTTGGAAATAAAAAAAAAAGCAAATTGTAATTCCTAACTCTACCATGGAGGCTGAACTAATTGTTTTAGCTTCAGCTAGTGAGGAAGTGAATTGATTATTCGATTTATTGTTTCAAATTCCTTATTTTGAAAAACCAATTCCTCCTATTTTAATTCATTGTGATAGCACTGCTACAATTGGTAGCGTTCAAAATCGTTATTACAACGGTTAATCTAGACCTATAAGGAGGAAACACGGTAATGTAAGATCATATTTGACAAATGGTACCATTAATGTTGATTATGTCAAATCTTCCTTAACAATAGAAAAGGTCTGGACCACATCGAGGGGGATGAGGTTGATTCCTACAAATCCTTAAGTCATATATGAGAAAACCCAACCTAGGGACTAAAGATCTTATAACCAGGTTCAGAGGGAAAAACTAATCATATGATGACCTGTTGTGAAAATGCAGTATCTTTTTATTCCCTCCCTATGATGTCAGTGCATTATTTCCTGTAGTTTGTGAAGGTTGGGTAGATAAAACTGTTAAAATGAATATCTGTGATCCATATTGGTGGAGTGTTAAGCTTACGGGAGCACTCTCGAGACATTTCCCCTATTTGATGCGTGGAAATAGGTCGCTTTCTATAAGAATTTGGCTAATTCTCAAAAGCACTCATGAAACTGGATAACACAAAGCCATAAGTGGAGGTTACAACATATAATACATATACGGATAGATTAACAAACTCTGGAGTAAAAGTTATTGTTTCACTAAGTGGAGGTTTAATGCAGAGCACACCTTCATTATGCATGATAGTCTTCCTTCAGCTGATATACTCTTTTGTCTGATATTAAAAATGAGTGGGGGATTGTTGGTCTTTTTAGCATTTTTAATATTAATTTCTAAATAAGTTTCTCATAAGGTCCTATGCTTATCTGCCTTAGTGAAGTAATGGAATGAATGACTAATTAGTTTGGTTGACCGTTAGTTGTATTTAACAAATGAATTATTACTGCATTACTCCATTTTGGAGTTAGTGTCATATGCATCTCTACATTAGTGTATGTCATATGCATTTCAGTTATGCAAAATGTTGTTGATGGCATTAGTCGTTAATGACATTTGTGCCACTTACATTGTCATTCTCAATTCTTTCATTATTTTTGTAACCTATGTAACTCTAAAGGTCATTATCTTCACTACTTACTACACTTATTCATTAATAGGAAGACTTCATCTAGTGTAAATAGTGGTGGTATTCATTTGGTTTGAGACATAACACACAAGAGAAAATATAAAGTGATAAAGTTTGTCAAAAAGAGAGTTCTTATTAGTTGAAGAAATGTGTTCCTTTTTGTGGAGCTTTGGAATCAACTCTTGTCCAGAGTTGTTGAGTTATTCTTGGTGAAGGTTGTTGTATCCTGGAGGGGACAAGTCAAAGTGGACTACTGCTGAACCGGTGAAAACATTTGCTGCAGTGGGCTTGAATTTCCTTAAAGAGAGCGAGATATTCGCACCTTAGCTGGAATAGATTTTATTTCCTTATTTCATTTTCAATTGTAATCTTGTAATTTTTGTTATCTTGTAAGTTTTCACTAACATTTCTTGTGTGATTTTTGTGTGTGTGTCTTCTGTTGTTTTTTTTCTTTTTTCTTAGTTGATCTTTTTCTCTCTGTATTGTTTTCTTTTCAGTGGTGTTTTTTTCCCTTTTTTTCTTTTCTGTCCTATTTTTCCCCTTTTTTGTGCAGATTTTGTTTTTTTTTTTTTTTGGTAGAGTTTGATTATTGTATGTCCTTTTTTTTCTGGTTGTAGGTATAGTTGTATATAATATAGTAGTGTATGTGTGTGTTGGGGTAGTGTGTGGAGTGTTGATTGGAGTGGAATGTGTGCAGATGGGTGGGGTTGTGAATGGGGTTACGATGTGTATGGAAATGGGTAATGGGGTAGGTTATTTTTTTAATTTTTTTTTAATTTTGGTTGTGAATAAACAAAAAATATAATAATAACAATATTAACTAAAAAAATTAAATAACTATATCAAAAAATATTAAAATTAAAATCACTAATTTATTATTAAAATTTTGAATAATTAAAAACAAAATGTACTTCAAAGTGTGACTCTATTTTTGTAATTTTCATATCTTTAAACATAAATTTACTAAAATAAAATCAAAATCAAAATATTTAATTTAAATTTATAAAAATATTTAAGCTCAAAATCGATGTAAAATTTTATGCTCGGTCAAAAATTACGTGTCTACAGATAGTATTACAAAAAAGATCACGTATTTAACTTCTAAAAAAATTTAAATTCGTATGAAATATATTGAAAATACAATTGACTAAACAAAAATATAATCTTTGAAAATTTAAGTTGTTGACTGAGATAGTTACACACTGTAACACTTCGATAGTGTAAATTATAAAATTAAACAAGTAAACTGATCCATTAGAAACTCCAAACAATTTCATGGTATATATGAATTACACCAAAATCGCCTTTCTCAAAATTATGAACACTAGAAAACATCATATTTATTCTATTAAAATGGGGTAGGGGTAGGAGAAGGGGGAGGGAAAGGGGAAGGGCAATTGATGAGCAAACTACAACATAGGGAATCAAACCTTCGTCGATAAATAAAATCTTATGTAGTCCATTAATTGGGCTATGAAATAAATTCGATATTCAATACAAATACTGATATATATATTGTTGTTGTTGAATAAAGGTTACAACATATAATACATATACGGATAGATTAACATAGAAGAAGAAGGTAACAAGAAGGGGATGAGAAACTAGAACAAAGAAAGGGAATGACAAATAACTTAAAGACAGTTTTGACATACTTTGCATAACCGTTCTTTCTAATGCCTAGACCTTTTTAACAATAGTTAATTGGCCCTGGATCGATATCTCATCTAAAACTCTCCAACATTTTACTCGGTCCAATAATATCAACTTGATCAATCATATTTGCCGCGTCTAGGCCATAGACCCTCACGGAGTCATCGTGGATCACAACAATACTTCTTCCCCACAAAAGAACCTTGTCCTCAAGGTTCATATCAAGAAACTCCATCTGACAACTTGGAGTATTGTAAATTCCTTGGCTGCTACAGGTCAAAGCTATTATGAACAATATAGTGATTTGCTTGGATGCTTTGATGATTCCAGAATTGACTCTATTATTCTTGCATAGCTTCTGAAGATTGATCACAAGAATAGCATCAAGAGTACTACAAGGA
Source organism: Solanum pennellii (assembly GCF_001406875.1). NCBI lineage: Eukaryota > Viridiplantae > Streptophyta > Magnoliopsida > Solanales > Solanaceae > Solanum > Solanum pennellii. Next base: position 72,818,142 of record NC_028637.1, on the reverse strand, counting down.
TCAGAAGAAGCTCCAGAAGCATTTGAAATCTGATACAGGAAATACTGCTTAACATGATTGGATCCATCGAGGCTAAAATTATCCTCCTTGAGATACTGATGAACTACGTTTGAAGCTCGCTCTCCACCAAATCTTTGCATTGCCACTAAGCTTAGACGTAATATATGTCGTACATCCAACTCTACCAACTCAATGACACCATAGAAGGTGTAACTAATAGGGTGCACAACTTGAAGTTTCGATTTATAATTACTTCTTAATTTCAACACTTTCCACTCTGGTGACATGGCAGCAAGTGTAGCAGGCTGCATTTCACTATTGACGTTTGCAGCGACAAGACAAGAATGTATCTTGGAATCAACAACACCAATTATAGCAAGCCCCTCAAAGTCGTATTCATTCGCAATTTCAACATATTGCTCAAGTTGGGATAGTAAAGCTCTAAAAGATGGTTTTGGAAGTGGTCGTGGCAGCCAAGGTTGACCGTTATGTCTACCCACTTTGCTACTGGCATTTCATCCGACAATTTTCCACCTTTTGTAGTACAATCAAGAACAATTACACTAGAATAAAGTTCAATTGACAAGTAATGCGATGTATCCAAATGTATATCCACGCTCTTGAACATAATAGATGGAGGGATAGACTCACTGGGATCAAATGGAAAAATTATAAATATGTTTTTGTGCATTAATCTGGTTCCATCCAAAATCAAGAGGTCACTTCTTTCCCAGAGTAAGTCGCCACTTTATTGTCAGCCAATTGTTGTCGGGCTTTATGAGAATAAATACCAACAACTCTTTTGCGCCTTTGTTTACCGTAATTTCATCACCTATTTTTGTGATCTACAATGACACGCCTCCTCAAATATTTGTATATGTCATTATCCGAATAAGAGGCAGGGGATCTTCTTTGTTGTCATTCAAATCCGAATTGGATATCTCCTTGAAATCACAGTTCTCCTGCTTCTCTTGAGTTAACGAAATTTCAGCACCCTCAGTTTTCCCCAAACACCTTATGGGCAAAGGTTTGGTTGTTATAGTCATAGCCAACATTCCAGTTCTGAGGCGAGGGAGAGTTGACATCGAAAGGCTAAACGCCTGGCAGGTGCTTCTTGACTCTGAGTTCCGAACCGAATGAATAATTTTGCTACAAAATGGTCCCAATCCGCAAGTTTCTTGTTTCGAAATAACAATCTATACCAATTCAAAGCATCGCCATCCAAATATAAAGAAGCCAATGACAATTTTTTATCTGAAAAAAATGTTATAGTCAGTGAAATATTGTTCTACCTGAAAAACCCATGCCGCAGGGTCATCACCGTTGAATCTAGGTATTTTCACGGAATCTACTTCCATGGACGAACATGAATCAAGGTAAAATTGAGGTTTTGTCGGAGATAATTTCCCTACAACCTCTTGTAACATATATCGAATCTCAGCTGTTGAATGCTTTGAATTGGACCCGTTACAAACAGAAAGGACGGGGGTCTCGCTGCCCGGTCAGCGAGTCGGGGGGTCCAGGGGGGCGACGCGCCCCCTGGCCTGGGGGTCCGGGGGGGCGGAGACGCCCCCGGCCCGACGGTATACAATGTTGTTGTATTGGGCCCTTAATTATCTGTCAATTCTGTATGTTGGGCCCAAGCCTGTTAGGACATAGCTTAGCACTATATATAGACGCTATGGCAAACCCTATTCTGTAATTCTGTTCTTGCCTCTCCTTAATAAAACTGCTCTCCCTCTTCCCGTGGACGTAGCCAATTTATTGGTGAACCACGTAAATCTGTTGTCTTGTTTTTAGCGTTTATATTTTCTCGTATTATCTCGAATTCCGCATAACATCAGCAATATCCTTTGACCATGAATTCCTCACAGCCTTAATTGAATGGTCGATAGTTTGAAATATTTTGTTCTCCATTCAAGACATCTGGATGAAGGCACCAATGAAACAAACTCGATTTTCAATACAACCACTCATATATATATATTGTTATCCTTGAATACAAGCTACAACGTGTAATACGTAGCACAAAGTAATAACATACTAATTACAGATAGATTAACATAAAAGATGGTAACTAGAAGGGGATGAGAAACTAGAATAGAGAAAAGGGATGAGAAATGCCAAAGTTTCGATATAATTTGCATAACTGTTCGTTCTACTCCCTAGACCTTTTTAACAATAGCTAATTGAGCCTGGATCCCATATAAAACTCTCCAACATTTTATTCGCCCCAACAATATTAACTGGTTCAGTCATATTTGCCGCGTCTAGGCCATAAACCCTCACGAAGTCATCGTGGATCACAACAGCTACGTACTAAAATACTGTTACATAATTAAAATCAAATCATGCATGACACCTTCTCAAGATTTTTATCCTTGAGACCAAGATAATATTTCACTTTCACATTTCTATATTTTGGTATAACACCAACATTATCCTTAGAAGAAACTAATGGAACAATCATAGAGTCAACTTGAGGTCCGAAACAAAAAAAGCCAACAAAACCCTATATTTAGTTTGATCCACAAGAACTCGATGATAAGCCGATGGGAATTCACCATTAGAGAGTATATAAAGAAGATCACATGCGTTAACGATTAGGGCATCGTTGGAAACCGGAGCAATTGAAGTTCATCCTTGGTCTTTTTCCAAGATTTGAAGACCCTTTGTATTATTTGTTTGATGGAGTATTGTTAGGAATAATGAATCTGTGTGAGGAGCTAACCGTAGTGCATGGTTAGGGTTAGGACAACGTGGATATGAATTTAATTGTAGGGCTCCTTCAAATTCAAATGAATTAATTGAATGTTTTAGAGATAGTTGTAAGTAGTTGAGGGAGTTGAAAGGATAGAACTTTCATCTTCTTTTGATAATTTTCCATCACATCACTGCAAGAACCATCACAAATAATCAATTAAAGAACCATTATATTACACCCCGTGTCTCAAATTATTTATCGTGATTTTTTTGAAAGTAAAATTGTCTCAAATTATCTACGTAATTAAATTTATGCTTAGTATGAAAGAAATATAATTATTGGGTAGAATTATCTATCAAAGAACTGGATTATATAAATATTTATTGTATCATTAATGCATATAAATAGATTCACATAAACTAGATCCATGTACTTACAAAAAGATTTGATTATCATGTGGCCAAAGTTCCTTAGCATGATCAGGTGGAGAATCCACAATTTTGAACCCTTCATGCCGTATGAACTTTGAGAAAAAGGTGTAATTCAAGTTATTCCAAGGTCGGTGGCGCCATTAGTTGATCTCATGACCTTCACCTTTTGTTCAGCAGCCAAGGCAAAGAGTCGTCTTGCCTAAGATTCAATTTTATCAAAAAGTTCTAAAGAAATGTCATCATTAACAACTTGAAATATTCCCCATGTTTTACATGCATGGCCCATAAGTTCCACAACATTAGGGGCTAAAAGATCAATTATTGGGACGTTAGAGTTTTTGTCATTATTACTAGTTGGGACATTATTGATTTTAGCCCATAAATGAGAATTTGGGACTTCTTGGATTGACCGAAAATATATGGGAAGAATGTGTTGAAGGCTTAGAGGTTCTTTGCAAGCTTCTTCAAGAGTAGAAGTAGCCCTTATTTTGGACTTTTGAGGAAAAAAACAAATATTGCATAATAAGTTTATAGTGTTTTTTTTTTTTGGAATATATATAGGGTCGGAAAATAACCTTTTTACCCATGGATTGATTGCTCTTTTTTGGAATACGTGTTGTCTATAAGTAGGTTCTCAATTTTATCGGATTAAGCTAACCTTTAATCATATATTTTGAATCAAACATTTAAATATTTTCTTTAAATATCTATTTGACTTACATTTAGGATCATACATTTTAATTATTCCTTTAAATATATGTTTGACATAGATTTTGAATCAATACATCTAAAAATTTCTTTTAAATATCCGTTTAACTTATATTTTGAATCAGTCTACTAATTATCCTTAACTTTATCGAGTAAATCATGTAATTGCATCGTCAAATGATTTTACCCTCAAAAGAGTCAGGTTTTGGGCTTTTTAGACATTCATTTACAATTTTTAAAAATATATATATATGGCATGTTTAAACACATTTTTTTTTAAAATCATGTCAGAACTTAAAATTTTCAAGCTTCAAATATTGACTTCAAATTTATGATCAAAGCGGAGCAAATGATAGGGTCAATAACAGAGAAGGGCTTAAAATGTCCCTTAAATTTTTTAATTGGTACAAAATTACCCTTCATCCATCTATCGGTCCTAAAATCCCCCTGATGTCCACCTTTCTATTCAAAAATATTCTTTTATCTAATAGATTATACTCCCTCCGTCTCAAAAAGGATAACCTAGTTTGACTTGAAACGGAGTTTAAGAAAAAGAAAGAAGATTTTTTAATCTTGTGGTTCTAAATTAAAGTTATGTTATATGTACCAAAGTGCCCTTTAATCTTGTGGTCTTGAACATGTCACATGGAAAGTTAAAGTTAAATTGTCGTCAAAAAAGGAAAGAGGTCATTCTTTTTTAAACAAACTAAAAAGGAAATAGGGACATTCTTTTTTAAACGGAGGGAGTACTCATTAGATAAATAGAGGGTAGTAAAATTGTACCAAATCTCATAGTTGAAAGACATTTTAGGCCCTTTTCCGTTAAAACAATTTAAAATTAGTTAATAAATAAGCTTACATGATTGACTTAATTTTGAATTTCATAGTAAATTTAAAATTATAAAAAGGTTAGGCATCTAAACTCTACACTCCTCCCTCCCCGGCTCTTCATTTCCTATCTCTTACAAAAAAGATTCCTATTTGGATCTTGTTCACCATTTTTTAAATTTATGACAAACAAGAGAGAGAAAAAGGAGGAAAATAATGATACATTCATACAGAAATAATGAGTTCAATAAAAGATGACTTAATTAAGTAAATATGTACAAATAATACATTTTCTTATGTGGGTACCCAAAATTAAAAATAATCATTTCTCATTAAAAGAATATAAATATGTTAGTTCATTTAAAGTTTGAGTCCTGGATATCCTAATTAAGAGTAAGAGATTACAAAAAGGAATAAAAGAGAAAATAAAAAAGTCATTTGGATAATTGAGAAAAAATTTTATATTAATGAAAACAATAATTTTTTTACATGGACAATCAGTCGGGGTAAGTAAGGATTTTAGTTGGATCCTCATTTATGAGTTTGTTTACGTTACAATAAATTGGGATCGATATAAAATAGGTCAATAGGAAGATCTCATAAAATTAATTATTTTTTCAAAATTATTTTCAATTGTATCTGGTCAAAATTTGAATCCAAAGTGGTTTTATAGAAAAATAAATTTTAAAAATATAATTTATTATTTATTTGAGAAGAGTTTAAATTTGGACCAGTCACATTAAGCAATATAATAAATAAATGTTTAATAATTTTAATTTAATGGAGCTACTAAAAATAAGGGCAAATATGAATTAAAGAATTTTCATCGAGGGTATTAAGCCGAAAGGTGGACGTAAGGGGTATTTTAAGGGTGATAGGTGGATGGAAGGTAATTTTGAACCAACTCAAATACTTGAGGGGCATTTTAGACCCTTCAACGGAGACGAGCTTAAAGCTTAATTTCATAAGCTATGGCGTGTGTGCACGCGCGCGTGTACGTGTGTGCACGCATGTGTGTAGTGTGTGTAAAGGGTTTACACATATTTATACACTATGCATACATTATTATACAATGTTGATTATATTGTTATCTATTTTCATACGTTTTGCAATATATATTAAAAAAAAAAAGAAAAAAAAAGACCCAACTAGCTCAATCTTCACCAAATAACTCAAATTTTAACCACAATTTCAAAATGACATTCTCAACCAACATAGTCACCCCAAATTTGATATTCAAATCAAGACACACATGATATATAGCAATAACTAGTGTGGACTGTGGATTCAATAGTCAAGCTCCATATTCAAATGAACCCAACACTTTTGATATGTAACTTAAATTATATTCAAACTTCTCATGAGTTACAATAAACAGTAGGTCTAAATTTATAATTTTAAAAATACAATAGATTCAATACTAAAAAATCATAAAAACTAAAAATCATAGAGTTAAATTAGAAGTTCGTCACTAACAATAACACCCACTTAAAACAAATCCCAATTTTAAAAATCTAATTTCTTTGAACTCAAGCTTTGAAGCTTCTTTAATGACTTCCAATGTAACTTTTCAATTGTTCTTCAATATATCAGTCACCATTAAATGTTTTCAAAGAATTCAACCAAGAAAAACAATGGAGTAATAAAACATCTTCTTGAAAATTAGCTAACTAGTCAAAATTTCAAACATAATTGTTAAAAATAACAACACTTTAAAATAATTATTTAAAATGTCATTATAGCAATATTTTTAAAAAAACTAATATATCCTAAATTAGTTCCTAATTTATTTCACATTAGTCACATATTCTCTCTCATATATTATTTTTATAGCAAATTATATATTTATATTTATCCTCCTAAAATACATTATATTGTCACTCCTCATCAATTTCACTTTCTCTCTATTCATTAATTTTATTCTCCTTCTTGTTGTTTCAGATTCTTTCTTTTTCCTTTTTGATTAAAATGGAAAAAGATCAAATAAAATTTTTGTATCATATTCTCATTTAATTGGATAACTTTCTTTTGATTTGTATTTATTGGGTTAATATCAGAAATTTTTAGTTTAAATTTGTGTTTTCTTTGACCGTTTATGTATTCTTGTGTCCAAAATTTATTCAACTTCAAAATTATTTATTTAGTAAATTTCCTTTTGAGTATGATTTTTTAAGTAGATCTTGTTACTATCTAGGTAGGTTTTATATTTTGGTGTTAACATTTTTTTAATTTAAGTTAATATTTAATTTCATACTTAATTTTATGTTCATATTAGTATTGTCAGTTGTATTTTTTATATGTTAATTGTATTTTCAGAATACTATATTTATTTAAATAAATTTATAGACGACTAAAATGATATATATTCTTACTTAAATTGTATTCATATTAGTATATATGTTATATATTTAACCTTTAATTATATTTTTCAACAATATTATATTTATTTAAGCATATTTTATCCATGTGCATTCAAATTAATCATTTTGTATGCTATATTTAAATTCAGTTATTAAATGTATTTGTATTCAAAAATAACTGTATTTTGTATGTTGTATATCAATTTTTTGTACTCGTGTAATTTTATTTTTAGCTTTTGATTGAATAAAAAAAATATTCTAAACTGATTTTATATTTTAAAAGTTTGTATCTCGAAATTTTATTCAAAAAATTGTTTCCTAACTGTTGATTAAATTATTTGTCACTTTCTATTTAAGAAAAAGTTGTATTCTAACATAATTTGTATTCCAGAAATTGTATTCTATCTATAAGTTATTGTCTATAATTGTTGAACAAATTTGCATTCCAAACAAATTTATACTTCAATCATTCAATATATAAAATCACAATAATTCAATATAGAATAAGAATAACATCATCAAAATTATATTCAAAATAAATTTATATTCTAATAATCCAATACATAATATCATCAAATTTGTATCCAAACTAATTTGTATTCCTATTATTCAATTTACAATATCGCAACAATAAAGTTGTTTTTGAATAAAATTTCAAAAAATCTACTCTCATGGTGCATCACACCTAATTTTGATGAATTCTTTGAGATATACGAGATCGATCATATCTTGAAAAATAAATGTGATTTTTTGATTGTATATCTCAATCGATTTCTTTGATCATTCATTGCTTTCGAGTTTATAGGAACACCGACGATGAATTGCTTCACTTTTGTATTTCAAAATTGCTTCCCAAATCTATCAACAATTTTGAATTTTCCAAGAAAAACGATGAGGATCATATAAATTTAAATTTTAATGACGATGCACATAATTTTGATCGCTTATATAATTTTATATTTTTTAGGAGAGAAGGATGATGAACTTTTTTTTACAACTGATCCATGACTCTTGACAAATAAAAATAAAAATTCTTAGAGGAGATTTGTCCATAAATGATGATCAATCGACTTGACTTCTATGAAGAATGAGGATTATCGATGGAGAATCAAATATCGATAACGGGATCTGAATAACAATTGATTAATTCAAAAAAAATTATTCAACGAAGAGTGAGGCAAATAAAAAAAACTTCAATTCAATTTCAATGTAGTTACTCGAAAATGGTCATTGAAAATATGTAAAACAATGGTGAAAGGTGTATGAAAGAACAAGAGAGAGATGAGACTTCATATTTTTCCAATTGTAACTAATTAATAATTAGAGATTTAAGCGATTTTTACCTTTTTTGAAATATTTTCTCCCGTGATTTCTCCATTCCGATATTAAAAATTTGTATTCTTCTAATTATATAAATTAAATAAATACAAAAGTCAGTCTCATAGCAAATCAAAATATTGTTATTTTTAAAATTTTCCCATTTCAAATTAGAACAATAAGGATGGAAAATATGAGCTCATTTTGTTTATAATGTTGGGCCGATTGACATGTCCATGTAAACATCAAGTGCTAATTTCAAGAATTATATATTTTGTCTGAGTTGCCTTTTGATAGACTATATCTAGTGAGTGTATATCGCCTCTTTCCTCTTTCGCACACCTCTCTTGTCCCTCTACTTCTTTATATATGTGCTCCGCAATTTCATGTATCTATGTATCTAACATGCACCGATATATTTAATATATTTGTGTGTATCAATTTCATCTAGTGTGCTCGATATTTAATATTTAGTGTATCCAAGAAATTTTGCAGCTACCTGCAAGATATTTTTCTACGATTTCACATACTGGAAATTTTCAGCTACGTAAAAGTTAAATAATCACAAATGTATTATGTATACCAACATTGTAATTTAGTATTTTGTCCGTGAGCATACTCACAAAAGAATTGAACTACTATACCCTATATACTGTGTGTTTCAGAAACTCTTGTTCGGAAAGGTCAAGAGGACTAAGAGTAGCGTACGGGTTATATGTGATGGACCGGAAAACAAAGCCACAACAAGACAAGGTTAAAATAATGTTTGTAACCAAAAAAGGGAATGAAGGCCTATAACTTCGGGACAAGAGACTAGGGCATGTTCCTATTGGTGTTCTTAGAAAAATAAAAGATTTTATACTTGTAGTAACTTTACTATTGATCAATGTATCATATGTCCTCAAGCTAGACAGACTAGAATTCAATTTACTATAAGTCACACTACAGTAGATCATGTGTTTGATTTAGTGCATATGGATGTATTGGGTCCATATAAGGTGACTACTCATAACGGAATGAGATTTTTTTCTCACTTTAGTGAATGTCAATCTAGATGGACATGGACTTTCTTAATTGCTTTAAAGTATGATAAAATTGTTTTTCTGAAATATTTTTGGAAAAATTACTCCACATACACATTTAAAAGATGATATTACAGGTTTTAAACCTACTTTTAAAAAATCTCGCTTATAACGATTTAATTACGGATTATAACATATCATTATTTATTTATAAATTAATTAAATTTTACTTTATTAAATAATTAATATTTTTATATTATTATTAGAAGATTTAAATAAAGAAGACACCATAATTATCTCTTACACAATTATAGAGATTTACATTGATTCATGTTACTTTTTTATAGTCACATGTCGAATTGACATTGATTCATCTTCTTTTTTTTACATTGTCATTATCTCTTACACCATTTTAGGGATAACATTAATATTAGAGAATCAATTGTCATTATCTCTTACACTATTTTAGGAATTGTTTTCTTCCAGCTTTCACACCCCTATTCTTTCTCAAAACGAATTGTTTGTTTTGAACGAAAGAGTTTTTCCAATTAAAGTGACATTTCAAAAATAAATTATTTTTTTTCAGAGTCGCCACTTGAAATTGAGTTATGGTGTTCCAAGTCACCTTTTGTTTAATCCCTAATCAAAAGGAAATAATTCTTTGTTTGGTCTGCGAACCAGAAATTCAGGTAAGAAATTCTGTTGACCGAGGGGAAGGTATTAGGCATCTCTCGAGTCTCGTTGTTCTAGCACGGTCGCTTTAATAGACTTGTACTTATTTTTATTATTTTTGGATATATTTTATAGGTCATGACTTATTTGTTTTATATTGATGAACTTTCATTTGATCTCAACCTAGATTCGTAATCGCATTCTTGGTCTTGACGCTAAGAGGCATAACTGTCTTCTTCTCTCAAGTACCTCACACCTAATAATTTCAATGTACACCTCTTGATTTAAATTAATGAAAGTTTAATTATTAAAATTATTTAGCCAAGGTGCGTGACCGCATCCTTGAAATTATCTTAGTGTCTCAAAAAAAATGTGTAACCACATTCTTAAGTGAAACATATATATTTAACGTGCCAAAGTGTTCGATCTAAGGTTAAACATATATATTATTTCCTTATAAAGACAAAACAAATAAAGTAAAATACTAAACTTCTAAAATAAATTTTAGATCATTTTCATGTCATTTTTTATTTTTTACTATTCTTAAAGTTGATGCCAAAATTAAACATAACTTTCTAACTCAACAAAACAATACTGAATCGTAAAAAGAAATCTCATTTTTTTATTGATAAAATAAATTAAAATAATTTTAATCTATTTACTTATTTTAATATCATTTTTATTTTTTACTTTTCTTATGATTGACGTCAAAATTAAACATAAATTTTCTAATACAACAAAATAATACTGAATCATAAAAACAAATCTCATTTTTGATTGATAAAATAAAATAAAATAATATAAATCTATTAACTTATTTTAGCCTAACAATTCTTACTTTATCATCATTGTCTAAATATAGAAAAGAACAATGTCATCACATTTTATTTTTAAGAGGTTACAACTAATGAATAGAAATAAATAAATAGAAAATAATCATCAATTAATGCTACATTCATGAAATAAACAAAGATATAACTCTTTAACTCCATATTCATTTCAATCAAATAATAAATAAAACAAAATTATAATTAAACTAATCATAAAAATTACAACAAATTTCATAAATAAATTAACGATTTAAGGCAAAGATATTCCTAAAAAAAAAAGGTTTCACAAAACCTTGACCGAATGTCGATTAAAAACATTCACAAATTTTTGTAGATTGTATGGGGTGATATATGTATTGTATCGATATGAAAATAAAGAAAAGGTAGGAAAAGATATGAATGTGTTAGGCAATTTTTTGAAAGATAATAAAATGAAAATGAAGTGTTTTTTTTTTAAATTCCCGTGCAGATTTTTTTTATGTTGCTCATCTATTTTATGTTTTTTTCTCCTTTTTCCATTCTATTCTGTAAGTATTAGTATGTATATATTAATAGTAGTGTACTAGTGTAGGTGATGTGGGGGAAGATGTGAGGAGTTGTGTGTAGTTGAGTGAAGTGGGTTGAGGGAAATGGGTAGTAATGGAGTTAAGGAAGGTTATTATTAATAATTAATATAAAAATTATAATAAGAAGAATATCATCTAATTATTAAAATAAAATAATAATTGAATAGCTAATATAAAAATTATAATTAAGAAATATTACTTTAAACCAAAATTAAAATATATTTTTTGGTTTCAAATTTTTAAAATAAACTTATTAAAATAAGATAAAACTAAAATATCTAAAAGAAATATTTAAGGAATAAAAAAAATAGTGTAAAACCTTATCTTCAGCCAAAAATTACGTGTCTACAGTTTGTCCCTCTTTGACTGGAAATATGAAGTGTTTTCAGACAAAGAAGTAGACAAAATGACAAGTTTTGAACGGACTCTTATTCAAAAGAAAAATATGCGATTGAGTCCTTGTTTTGGACTGCCTACATATCCCGGGTTGTAAGGGAATCAGGTCACGTGTAGTTCAAGAAGATGAGGTGATAAATTGAAAGTTAAGTGAGGTTCCATTGAGGTCTAGATCGCGGATCTTATCCTTATTTACATAAAAATGGAAATTAATAGTCGAGAGGAAAATAAATATACAAGCTCCTATCTATGCAACTTTTTCTTCAGTCTTCACTTGAATCTTGACTTTAAGATATCACCTTGATTTTTGGGTGAGTATCCTAACCTTGAATTGGATTGGAGGTTGAACTTTCCACTTAGACTAAGCTTTTGACACTATTCAAAATGACAATTAGAAGATACTCTTGAATGACTACATGTTTTCTTGATCGGAAGCTGACTAGTAAAAGATGTGAAGAAGTCAGGTTGTTACATGCATTGAAGAAGTTGATTCTGACCATCATGGGATTGATTATTCTAAAAAAGATTTGAAACTTTGTTCTTGAGTTTCAAATTCATGTTTCGCTTAAGGGAACCTAAAAACCATCACCAATAAAAGAAATAAACAAAATTTTTGCCCCAGTTTTCATTGGGGAAAAATTGTAAGTTATTAGCAAATGTGAATTAATATAAATAAATAAACTCAGACTAGGAAGTGTTTATTCTACAAGAAAATAACCAAATTCCATTATGTAGAAAGGTCCTACTAATCTCATTATCCAGAAGGGTCCTTCTAGTCCCATTTATTCAAGAAGGTCATTGCTATACTTTGTCCCATTATCCAGGAGAGTCCTGCTAATCACATTATGAGGAGGGTTCTGCTAGTCCCATTATCTAGGAGGGTCCTGCTAATTCAATTATGTAGGAGGGTCTTTCTAGTCCAATTATTCAGGAGGGTCCTGCTAATCCCATTATCCAGGAGGGTCCTGTTAATCCCATTATGAGGAGGGACCTGCTAGTCCCATTATCCAGAAGGGTCCTGCTAATCCCATTATGAGGAGGGTACTTCTAGTCCCGTTATCCAAGAAGATCCTGCTAATCTCATTATCTAGGAGGGTCCTGTTAGTCCCATTATCCAGGTGGATCCTTCTAATCCCATTATGAGGAGGGTCCTTCTAGTCTCATTATTCAAGAGGATCCTGTTAATCCCATTATCCAGGTGGGTCCTGCTAATCCCATTATCTAGGTGGGTCCTGCTAATCCCATTATAATAGGGTCCTGCTAGTCCCATTATCTAGGAGGGTCCTGCTATTCCCATTATGAGGAGGGTCCTTCTATTCCCATTATCCAGGAGGGTCCATCTAATCCCATAATCATGAGGGTCTTGCTAGTCCCATTATCCAGGTTGGTCTTGCTAATCCAATTATGAGGAAGGTCCTGCTAGTCCCATTATCTAGGAGGGTCCTGCTAATCCCATTATCTAGGTGGGTCCTGTTAATCTCATTATCTAGGAGAGTCTTGTTAATCCCATTATGAGGAGGGTGTTTTAGTCTCATTATCCAGGAGGGTCCTACTAATTACATTATCTAGGTGGGTCCTGCTAGTCTCATTATCCAGGTGAGTCTTGCTAGTCCCATTATCCAGGAAGGTCGTGCTAACCCCATTATCCAGGTGGGTCCTACTACTTTAATTCTCATTGTTTAAGTGGGTCTTACTACATTAATTCTCATTATTCAGGAGGGTCCTGCTAATTTAATTCCCGTTGTTTATGAGGGTCCTGCTACTCTAATTCCCATTGTGTAGGAGGGTTCTGCTACGCTAATTTCCATTATTTATGAGGTCCTGCTACTCTAATTTCCATTATTTAGGAGGGTACTGCTACTCTGATTCTCATTGTTTAGGAGGGTCCATCTACTCTAATTCTCATTGTATAGGAGGATTCTGCTACTCTAATTCCCATTGTTTAGGAGCGTCTTGCTACTCTAATTCCCATTGTTTAGGAAGGTCCCACTACTCTACTTCACATTGTTTAGGAGGGTCCTGCATCTCTAATACCTATTGTTTAGGAGGGTCCTGCTACTCTTGTTCTTCTTGTTTAGGAGGGTCCTGCTACTCTAATACTCATTGTTTAGAAGGGTCATGCTACTCTGATTCCTATTGTTTAGGAGGGTCTTGCTACTCAAACTCTCATTGTTTAGGAGGGTCCTGCTAATTCATAATGAGGAGGTTATGTTACTCTAATTCTCATTGTTTAGGAGGGTCCTGCAACTCTAATTCTTTTTGTTTAGGAGGGTCCTTTTTCAATATAATCATCAAGTAAAACCACAACGCTTTTTTTTTCGCCCTAGTTTGCACCAGAAAAAAATTTGTATGAATGAGAAATACTGGTACCAAAGGAAAAAATGCAACTAGAGAGTTTGTTCCCTAGAAATTAAAGATAATCGAGTGTTTGTTTTCTAAGATTAGAATGAAACTAGAGTGCTTATTCTCTAGAGATGATAGTGACAAAAATAAGGCCTAGTCTTTTAAATTGAGGAACTTCGACACTCTTTTTAGTTTAATTTTTTTTTTGTTTTACAAAAATGGTCAAATTTCATTCCTTCAAGGATATAAAATTTTATTTCTGTGAGACTGAGTCTATTGTAAGACTGCCGACGTATCTCGTATACCAAGAATAAGGTCAAACGTAGTTCATAAAAATCTAAAATTATTTTTTTTCTTTATTTTTCCTACAATAGACATCTTTTGAGAAATGAATCAGTTCATGATTGACAATGTTTTTTTCTTTAGTTGGTACAAACAATTTAGCATAATGAATATGAGTCATCTTCAACTACTCTCAGACAAATTTTAGGTCAACTTTGAGTAATCACTATAATTTCAAATGGTATCTCAAACATAATTAAGTATTTATCTGAGTTCATCTTGTCTAAGTTAAGAGATAAAATTATGCATATCTTCATGTTTCAAGTTCCCTCGCAATAAATGAAGTCCAACTTCGCACAATAAAAGTATTTCGATCTTAGGACGTTTTATATCAAAATCATTCACACTCGGAAAGATATTCAATGTATGAGATTGAGATATCATATGTTATGCCCTTATGTAAGTATCCATTGATTTGAGAACACACAAAATGGGATATAGGACTTGTTATTGGCCTGTAATGTAGGTTTGGAGAAAGGTTGGATATTCTTTTTGGATAAAGTGATTATTTCCTCCTTAAAATTTGCACAATTTCTAATATTTTTTTATTTTTCGCATTTGATCTTTGTTTTCTTGAAATCTTTTTCCCATTCATTTTTCTTTCTTTTTTTCCATCCTTTCATTTTTATTCTAGCTTTTTTTTTGGTCATTTTGCTTGAACTTCACATACTTAGTCTTTTCACTTTGATATCTAACTTATGTCTTGGCGTTGTATATCTGTATTGATAGTGCGCACATGAAGGTGAAATCCAGTAAATGATGCATTTATGCACTAAAAATTATATATGTGAAGTTGTGGTTATTCAAATAAAAATGTTTCAGGTTCAAAATAGGAGTCTTATGGATAACATGTCATTTGGCAGGCTTGAAAGGCACAATTGGATCAAAGGAAGCCTATAATTATTTCTCAAGTTAAATGTTGCTCACAATTTCACTTTTACCAACATTTAGGCCAAGTTCTAGATCAAAAATCATTTCATTGAATTTTTATATCTAAAGCCCACCACATAATGCACAGGAAACAATGAGGTCGAATTTGTTTTAACCTTAACTTTAAGTAAAACTGTTTCTCAAGTATAACATAAATATATCAAAAGATACTAAAAGAAGTTTATAGGTCACAACAAAGTTAGTCCGTCTTGTCAAATAGTTTAACACTTTATTATTTTTCTTATGCACACTTCTAAGAATGCTGGTACCAACCAAGTTAATATTTTTTCTAAATAAAAAAATCATTTTTTTCGCTTTGCCCCAGTTTTTGTGACGAGGACTTATTTAAATTTGTTTTAGGCTGGACTGAATCTCAAAATAAGGCTGCCTACCTATCTTGTCAAAACAAGAATCAGGTCTCCGTAGTTCAAAAAATATTGTAAAGACAAAATTACTTTTTATAAGAAATACTTCTCTTTTTTTGTTTCTTTTTTAAGATCACCGAACCCGAGAAGGGTTGCCTATGTATTTCATTGGGGTGAGGATCAGGTGTGCGTAGTTCGTTCCAATTGAACGGTTTAATTTTTTAATATTGATATTAATACTTGACTTGACAAAGACAATATTTCTCAAAATATTATTAAGTTTTTTAATTTTTTAATTAATTATACCAAAATAATTTAAATATTTAAAATAGAAATTGTTCAGTGAGAAATCTTTCGTTTCATTTTTAAAAAGAAATAATAACTCCTAAAAGAAGAAATATTTTTATGTTTTTTCTTTTCTTTTCTTTTTTTTTTTTTTGTAAAAATTGCAAGATAAAATTTTTTATTACACTAATCATACCAAAATAAGTTAACTTATAGAGACTTTCTAAATAAATGTATTTTCATGTGTTACATAAAATGATCTAGGTAGTTAAGTAAGAGAGGGATACTTTTCCTTGATGTACCTAACTCTTGTTCAGAGGCTTACTAAGTTACATTCAAATAATGAAAAATATTTTGAGTCTCTTAGGGATAACCATGTCCATATTCTACTTTTAGTAGGTCAAAGCCGGAGGAGATAGGTACCTAGACTGGCTTACCCGAGATGACAACTCAAGCCAGGGAGTGACAACTTCGGTAGCAGCGCTATCCGACTTAATTGCTTATTCAATCCCGCCTAACATATGTGACTAAATATCCTTTACTAGGAGCAAAGACACTCCAGCTTTATATCATAAAAAGCAGGATGCATAACTGCATTCCTGTAAATGTCTGCAAGTGTAGTCAGAGACTCATAAGGTGTGAGTGACTTTTTTATTTTTTATTTTAGTTTTAGTTAAAATCAACAATACAAATATAAAAGCAAAAAAATAAGCGGCAGGTAGCACATTTGACCATCAAACAAAATATATCCACTAAAATAAAATAATAAAATCAAGTAAAGTCAATATACAAAACTCGAATTCTGGTTAGTCCCAGCGTCGCCATCTGTCACACCCCTATTCTTTCTCAAAACGAATTGTTTGTTTTGAAAGAAAGAGTTTTTCCAATTAAAGTGACATTTCAAAAATGGATTATTTTTTTATTCAAAGTCCTCACTTGAAATTGAGTTATGGTGTTCGAAGTCACCTTTTGTTTAATCCCTAATCAAAAGGAAATAATTCTTTGTTTGGTCTGCGAACCAGAAATTCGGGTAAGGAATTCTGTTGACCGAGGGAAAGGTATTTGGCATCCCTCGAGTCCCGTGATTCAAACACGGTTGCTTTAATTGACATATACTTATTTTTATTATTTTTTGGATATATTTTATAGGTCATGACTTATTTGCTTTTTTATTGATGAACTTTCATTTGGTCTCAACCTAGATGTGTAACCGCATTCTTGGTCTCGACGCGAAGAGGCATAATTGTCTTTTTCTCTCGAGTACCTCACACCTAATAATTCCAATGTACACCTCTTGATTTAAATTAATAAAAGTTTAATTATTAAAATAATTTAGCCAAGATGCGTAAACTCATCCTTGAAATTATCTTAGTGTCTCAAAAAAGACGTGTAACCACATTCTTAAGTAAAACATATATATATGTTTAACGTGCCAAAGTGTTCGATCTAAGGTTAAACAAAAATATTATTTCCTTATAAAGACAAAACAAATAAAAGTAAAATACTGAACTTCTAAAATAAAATTTAGACCATTTTCATGTCATTTTTAATTTTTCAACTATTCTTAAAGTTGTGCCGAAATTAAACATAACTTTCTAACTCAACAAAACAATACTGAATCATAAAAATTATTCTCATTTTTTTGATTGATAAAATAAAATAAAATAATATTAATCTATTTACTTATTTTCATGTCATTTTTATTTTTTACTATTCTTAAGGTTGACGTCAAAATTAAACATAAACTTTCTAATACAACAAAACAATATTGAATCATAAAAATAAATCCCATTTTTAATTGATAAAATAAAATAAAATAATATTAATCTATTTACTTATTTTAGCCTAACAATTCTTACTTTATTATCATTGTCTAAATATAGACAAGAACAATGTCATGACATTTCATTTTTAAGAGGTTACAACTAATGAATAGAAATAAATAAATAGAAAATAATCATCAATTAATGCTACATTCATTAAGTAAACAAAGATATAACTTTTTAACCCCATATTCATTTCAATCAAATAATAAATAAAACAAAATTATAATTAAACTAATCATAAAAATTACATCAAATTTCATAAATAAATTAACGATTTAAGGCAGAGTTATACCTCAAACAAAGAGAATAAGTTTCTAAAATCTTGATCAAATCTCGATTAAAAACATCCACAAATTTTTGTAGATTGTATGGAGTGATATATTTATTGTATTGGTATGAAAATAAGGAAAAGGTAGGAAAAGATATGAATGTGTCAGGCAAATTTTTGAAAGAAAATAAAATGAAAATGAAGTTTTTTTTTTAACTTCTCGTGCAGATTTTGTTTATGTTGCTCATCTTTTTTATGTTTTTTTTTTTCCTTTTTCCCATTCTATTCTGTATGTATTAGTATGTATATATTAATAGTAGTGTACTAGTGTAGGTGATGTGGGGGAAGATGTGAGGAGTTGTGTGTAGTGGAGTGAAGTGGGTTGAGGGAAATGGATAGTAGTGGAGTTAAGGAAGGTTATTATTAATAATTAATATAAAAATTATAATAAGAAGAATATAGCTAATTATTAAGAATAAAATAATAATTGAATAGCTAAAATAAAAATTATAATTAAGAAACATTAGTTTAAATCAAAATTAAAATATATTTTTGTGTTTCAAATTTTTAAAATAAACTCATTAAATAAGGCAAAACTAAAATATCTAAAAGAAATATTTATGGAATAAAAGAAAATAGTGTAAAATCTTATTTTTCTGTCAAAATTTACGTGTCTACAACAAGGCAATCCCACACCCTCACCTTCCTCTTTTATTCATATGCAAACCCCACACCCCCACCTTCCTATTTTACCCATACACAACCCCCCCCCCCCCC
>NC_028637.1:72770213-72799150 GCF_001406875.1 Solanum pennellii | reverse complement strand
CCCCCCCCCCCACACACACACCTTCCTTGTTTACAGAGAACTAATTTTTTCTTTTTCACAATATTCAACATTCATTTTCTTCATTCAAAAAGAAAATCAACAAACTCTTCCACATGTGTATGATTTAATGATGGGAGGAGATCTACACGAAGAATGTAAAGAAAGCAGCTAATAAACTTGTCACATTTTGATTGAATTTGATTTTTGTAAGTGAGATAAAAAAGAAAAAGAAAGAAAAAAAGCAACAAATGTTGAAATTGGTCAGCCTTCAAAATCATCAAGAAGAGAGCAACAAAGAATGAGGACTCAAAAATTTCAATATCTAAAAAAGGAAAAAAAATGGTTAGGGTAAGTATTATATTTAATTTATTTTTGAGTTATTCAAATTAGTGATTTTCTTGTTAAAAATATTATACCATGCATATTGTTGGTATGAAACATCTATTGGTGTGAAACTTGTACGAGATGTGAATAATATTGATATAAAATCTGACATTAATATATGATTTATGAAAATGACATGAAATGTGATTTTATATTGATATGCAACTGGTATGAAATGTGTTTTGACATTGGAATGAAATTTGTTTGATATCATTAGCTCAATTAGGTGATTTTAGCGTAGTTTGTTAAACTACTCTTTTTTGGTATGAATTGTGATTAATATTGCTACGAAATTGATATTTTTCCTAGTAGGAAGGTTTATTTTTCAATTTCTCACTAATTATTTTAATTTGTATCATTGTTATGAAATTGGTATAAATTAATATTAATGTTGTTTTGAAAATTATTTTGGTTTGTGTATTTTGATTGTAGTTGCATAAATATATGGAAGTACTTTGTTAAATATCACAGTGCACATGAATTCGGTATGATGTTTCAATAATATTAATGTGATTTTATTTTTTTTTTACGTCCAGTATGATGTATTACTAAAATTTATGTATATGAATGTAGAATGAAACATGAATAATATGTGAAATGAAAAGTTAACTCAATTTATTTCTGAAAATTATTTTTCTTTCAATTTTTTTCAGTGATTGTGATTTATACACGTGTTTATTTGTTGAATACATTAACAATGAAATTTTTTATATGCATTCCATTGATATCGATGCAAAGGACCATCGTCAACGGTATGCCACAATCATATGACATTTTGAAAAAACAAAGAACGATGATGGCGTGATCATTGAGAGTAAAGTTACTGGAACTGTTGCTACAAATTTGGTGGACCTTGCATAGCAAAAGAACATGCGCCGGATATCAACAATCATCCTACACCAAGACCACGAACATCTAATTTGGGATAGTTAACTGCAGTTTAGACTTTTTAAAATTACGAAAAAAAATTTTGACTTTTGGATGATATTTTTGTGTTTGATACATTTTTAAGTATTTGATCATATATAATATCCATTGTTATCTTTCGGTCAGATAACAACTGCATATGAATTACAGACTGACAATTATAATTTCAGGATACTAGTTATATAACAAACTGCATACCAATTGGATACACCAGTCAAAAGATAAATTAAACATTGAGTATAATAATTTTTGAGATAATAATTATATACAAATTGCATACCAATTGAATTCAACATTTAGAGTTCATGAACTAACAATGTCTTATTTAACTGAAACAAAACGAACACCAATTTAGAGTTCATGAATTAACTCTTTCTTATAATTGATGTCCAAACTTTATACTTTTGACATTCAAATTCATACATGATTGGTCTTTTTACTTCATATTTTAACACAAAAAATCATAATAAAAAAAGTTGATATCCAATCTGTATAAATACCTTGAAGAAATGATTATGCCAATGTAAAATAGTGATCATTGTATTTTGTTATAACCTCAATTTTTTCCGTCTTGTTTTATATTATCAATGGAGTTGATGTACAATCTGTATGAATACTGAAAGAAATGAATCTAACAATTTAAAACAACGATCATTAAAGTTTGCATCAACATCAGTTACATCTTGTTCTATTTTGTTTAGAGTAGGACACCATTTAGATACAAAATTTTATACTCATGCTAAATTACATTAAAGGGAAAAGGGTCAAAAATACCCTTAAACTATGTGAAAGTAACAAAAATGTCTTCCGTTTATAATTGGTTCAAAAATGTCCTTACCGTCAATATTTTGGTTCAGAAATGCCCTTAAACTATGTGAAAGGAACAAAAATATCCCCTGTTTGTAGTTTGGTTCAAAAATGCTCTTGCCATCAATACTTTGATCCAAAAATGTCTTTATTGTTATTTCATGGCTCAAAAAAGTTCATTTTCTAAATAAATATATTATTACTTTCTTTTTGACACATTTTTTTCAATTAATATTTTTTAAAAAAATTATAAAATGTTTATCTTACTTTAATTCAGAAAAAAATAAAAAAAATATTTTATCATAAATAATTTGATGTTAAATTGCAAACCATACTACAACATCCTCAACGCATATTATAAGAAGTATTTGATGATGAGATAATGAATGTTGAGGAAGAAATATCCGAGAATGAGAAAAATAAATCATTTGAAGATGAAAAATGAAACGATAATGAAAATGAAACCTGAGGAGGAGGAATGGGAGAATGATGGATTGAAACAAGCGAGGAGGAATAGTAATAAAATGAAAGCTAATATATATGTAAGTTAATTTATTTTGATAATTTTATTTAATTTATGATTTTTGTTTATGCATGTAAATTTTCATACAGATGTCATCAGGCGGTGATGGTGATAGACAACAGAGGATCTTGGAGTTTGTCAGATTAATAAGGGTAAAAAAAGAAGTTTAGGAGTCCCATAGATCCTAAGGATATTCCAGGATCTATTTCTTCTGCGTTAGAGTGCATCAGACATGATACTCATTTATTTTTGTTTTGTTTGGGAGGCGGATCCTCAGATTTATTATCCTAATTATCATCGATCAGTCAATGCTTCCTTTTTTTCACTGGCATTGCCCCCGTAGCTACGAGGATCTACCTTTACAACCTATTTGTCGACCATGACCCTTATCGACAAATAGGATACTCCATCTCCCACTCATACATCTCCTCAATTATCTGCCATGAGAATTGAAGATTTTGATAGCGATCAGTTGGATGCTATGACCCTCCATTGACGCAGCGTTTTGTGCATCCTAGTGTAGCACCTTCATCTGCAGTTTCACCTATTTCTAAACCAGATGCTTAGATGCATGCTCTACCCCGGGCCAAAAGGTCAGACATATTAGAGTCATGATTGAGCCGGATGGATCATCGTAAATTTATTTTTTTATTTATTTGTTAGTTTATTTTATTTTTTTTTCTTATAGTTTAATATATCATTCATGAGCTAACATATTTATTATGTGTTTTGCAAGTGGCATCCTGCCAGGGATGCTGCACGAGCTTTAAAAGATTGTGTTAGAAAACTTTATACGCAAACTTATCATTTTTGGAGCGAGATTTCAAACAGTATGTCTAGCGATGTTTAATGAATTTAAGGTATATTTGTTTAGTTAAGTTTTATAATTTTAGTATATTTTAATTCTTTTTTTACTATTCAATCTAATTAATTCTATTCAATTTTTTCAGACCATGTGTACTTGAGAGTCGAGGTATAATTTGGTCATTGTGATCACATTTGAGTGGAGGGCATCCGTGAGACTGTCTAGCTGGCTAAAGAAAGTTTGAGATACTGATCAACGTTCCGGTTGGATACTACCTCATATTTTTGATGATCTGTGTCAGTATTGAAACACAGATAAGTTTAAGGCAATGTTTGAACAAGCCGAAAAGGTTAGATGCAGTCATAAGGATTGCTCGTTGCACACCGCACGTGTAAAAATTGTTACAACAATTACAAGAGATAGTGTAAGTTCTAATTCAAATTTTTAAATAAATAATTAGTTAATTCATATAAATCATTATAAATTTCAATTTTTATTTATAGGAAAAAATTGCGCACTCCCATTGAACCGAAGATTTTCAAGAAGACTCATGCGAAGAAGAAAGTAAATGAATCGGGTTCGGATGTGTAGGTGGAGGAAAGGGATGAACGAACTTTTGTAAGTTATTTGATATGAATAATATATATTAATAGTGAATATATTTATGATATGGATATATATTGATGTCAATTTTTGTATTCAATATGCAAAATGAGTTTTATTAATATGTCGTTGAAAATCTAAATAATTTGATTAAAATGACATCAGAACTGTCCACCCAAATTTGGACAGAAAAAGTGGTGAGAGGGACACACAGAGGTAGAGTCTATGGTCTAGGCTCTCGAAACTATGTAAGACACCTCCATTTAGGCTTACAAGGTATTGGATCATCACGTTAAGTCGAGGCACTTGACGGTATTCAGATTGCTTCTATGTCGACTCAAATAACACAACTTACGTCGGCACTGGCAGAGTCAAAGCGGAGAAGAGTATCTAAACAACAAAGCATGAGTGTGAACGTTCAGGAAATCAAAGAACAAATGTTGAACCTCGCTCCTTGACCTACAATTTTGGCTCCCGAAGACACCGACGACGACAATGAGGAGGAGGAGGAGGATTTTGTAGATGTCACTCCCTTATTTATGTCTCTTTTGATACACATTTTGAACACTTTAGAAGTTTTTGTATTATGATCTATATATTTTTGAAGATTGATTTAAGCTTGATGTCTTATATGTTGAGTGTGATATTGAGATTATATTATTTGATTGGGCTGATTGAATATGAATTAAATTGAATTAATTTATATTTGTAGGTGAGCAACAAAAAATTTCAATTACTTCTGTCAAAAAATTGCAGAAAAAGCGACGAATAAGGTGAGTTTTCCATCTCTTTTTTCAACTAAACTCAGAAAAGCGACGGACAGAAACCTTTAGTCCGTCGCTTTTCCGGCTACTTTAAAAAATTCATTTCCAGAAAAGTGACGGACAGTGTCCTTTAGTCCGTCGATTTTCTGAGATTTTCAAAATATAAATTTACAAAAAAGCGAAGGAGTGCGTGACTTTTTGAAAAAAAAAACTAAATGAAAATATAAAAGAAGCGACGAACTCCGTCGCCTATGTTAAAAAATATTCCTAAAAATAAATCAAAAAGCGACGCAGTCCATCGCTTTTAAACGACACTATCCGTCGCTTTTTCAAAAGAGTTGAGCCAAAAAGCGACTAACATGATTGCGTCACTTTTTTGTTGATTTTGACAAAAAAAAGTAACGCAATTCGTCGCTTTTAACCATCGTTTTTCGTAGATTTTGGGAGTGTATACATGATCCTAGGTGGGTTGAAGCTAAATGAGATACAACCATTAGAAGAGAATCATACTTGGAGAATTACTCGGTTGCCTGAAAGAGTTGGTTTTGGTTCTTGTGGAATCAAACTAAATGGAAGATGAATTAATATGAATATTTGGTAGGAAGATAATTAGTAGGAAATACAAGTCAAAGATTGTATCTTGGTAGGTGAAAGTTAGGCAAACCATAAAATGGTTTGCTATCTTAACCTTGACAATTTTGACACATAGCGATGTCATGGATGACATCAATAGGATGAATTTATTCCTATAAATAGGTAGCTCTTAATTCATTTTCAAATCATCCTTTCACTTGCCTTCTCATCTTCTAAGGCATTGTGTTCTCTCTCTTGTAGTATTTCACTTATATTCTTTGTATAGTGAAATAAATATCGGTGCACTTGTTCTTTGGTGGACGTAGGATCATTTTGATCCGAACCACGTTAAATATTGTTGTTCTTCCTTGTTCTTTAGTTTCACGTTTCCGCTAACAATTGGTATCAGAGCAAGGTTCTGTCTG
This sequence comes from Solanum pennellii, assembly GCF_001406875.1. Classification (NCBI taxonomy): domain Eukaryota; kingdom Viridiplantae; phylum Streptophyta; class Magnoliopsida; order Solanales; family Solanaceae; genus Solanum; species Solanum pennellii. The sequence continues at coordinate 72,793,339 of NC_028637.1, read as the reverse complement.
AGTATGCTCTGTGGTTGCAGCACAGTCTGAACTTCCACATCAGAAAAGGATTACTTTGGTTTTCTGTAGTTCCAAATACATTGTAGTAGAAAAGGAAGAACAAGTAAAAAAAAAATGAGTTCCATGAAGTTTGAAATTGATAGATTTAGTGGGCGCAACAACTTCAATATCTGGAAAATCCAGATGATAGCGTTACTGCGGAGGGAAGGTTCAATCCATGCTATTGACGGAAAGTACCCCGATAAGATATCGGATTCCGACAAAGAAAAGATTGAAGGAGATGCATTGAGTGCAATCCAACTGTCCCTTGCACCTAACGTACTTTGTGAAGTGAGTACAAGTACCGAAGAGACGGCCAAAGAGTTATGGGAAAAGCTGGAAGGGCTTTACCAGGACCAGTCAGTGACAACAAGGATGTTGTTACAACGGCGTCTTCATACATTTAAGATGGATTCAGGTACTTTGTTGCAAGACCATCTAGATGCGTTCAATAAACTTGTGATGGACTTACAAACTGCTGGAATTAAAAAGGACGAGGAGACACTTGCATGTTCTTTACTATTTTCATTGACTTCAAAATATCGTGATATTGAGAATTCAATGATGTATAGCAAACAACCTATTAAACTTGAGCAAGTGCGGCAAGCACTAAACTCTTGTGATGTGCGGATGCATTTTGAAGGAGACAAAAGTGACGAAGCTAGTGGACTCTTTGTAAGAGGTCGTACTAGCCAAAAGGGAAGGAGCAAATCGAAGTACAGATCAAAGTCTCGTGTGAACAAAAAGAATGCGGAGTGTTGGGGCTGTCACAAGAAGGGGCACTTTGAACGAGATTGCCCTATGTCGAAGTCCAAAGAAAAGGCGAGTGCATCCATTGTTGAGAAAGTACATGATAATGATGATGATTATGTACTAACAACATCATGCAATAATGGAGTCTATGACAACAAATGGATCTTAGACTCTGGTTGTACTCTGCATATGACATTCCGAAAAGATTGGTTCAGCAGCTATGAAACAAGCAGAGGAACTGTATTAATGGGCAATAATGCAACTTGTAAAATAGTTGGCATTGGTTCAGTTCATGTTCGCTGCCATGATGGAATCATGAGGACTATTACAGAAGTCCGTCATGTTCCTGATCTAAAGAAGAATTTGATCTCCCTGGGTACTTTAGATAAACAAGGCTATAAGTACATGAGTGAAGGAGGAACTATGAAAGTGACTAAAGGGTCTTTAGTCATGTTGAAGGCCAAGCTGGAGGATGGCCTCTACACACTTGCGGGAAGCACCATTATTGGCTCTGTAAATGCATCTACAGTGCAGTTATCTAATGATGACAAGGCAAAATTATGGCACATGAGACTAGGCCATATGAGCGCACGAGGATTGGAGATGTTGAGCAACCGCAACCTTTTGAATGGTGAGAAGATCAGCACACTTGAATTTTGTGAGCACTGCGTCTTAGGGAAGCAGAAAAAGGTCAGCTTCAGCACTGGCAAGCACAAGACGGGAGGGGTGCTAGACTACATCCATTCAGATTTATGGGGTCCCTCTAAGCTTCCATCAAAGGGAGGAAAGAGGTATCTTCTCACATTCATTGATGATTTTTCACGAAAGGTTTGGGTGCGTTTCCTGAAGACAAAAGGTGATGCTTTTGAAGCATTTAAAGAGTGGAAGATTTTGGTTGAAAATCAAATTGAGAGGAAAATCAAGTATCTTCGCACGGACAATGGCTTGGAGTTTTGCAGTGAAGAGTTCAATGATTTCTGCAAGGTTCATGGGATCGCAAGGCATAAGACGGTCAGGCACACACCACAGCAGAATGGAGTTGCCGAGAGAATGAACAGAACTCTTCTTGAGAAGGCTCGTTGTATGCTCTTACAAGCTAAGATGTCCAAAGTATTTTGGGCTGAAGCAGTTCATACTGCTTCTCATATTGTCAATCGGTCTCCAGCATCAGCGATTGACTTTAAGACTCCGAATGAGGTCTGGTCAGGTGAACCCTCTAACTATTCATACTTGCGAATATTTGGGTGTCCAACTTATTATCATGTTAATGAAGGTAAGCTTGAACCAAGGGCTAAAAAGGCCATATTCGTAGGGTATGTTGATGGAGTAAAAGGGTACAAACTATGGTGTTTGTCTTTACTCAAATTTGTAGTTAGTAGAGATGTTACCTTTGATGAATCCTCTATACTTGATCCTCGTAAAGTTTCTATGGAGTTATCTAGAAACGAGAACAACGAGCAGGTGGAGCTACCGGTGGAGCTTACCAAGAAACGGGATCAAGAGACTCAAAGTGATGAGTCAAAAGATGCAGAAGAACTTGCTTCCAATGAACCATACACAATTGCGAAGGGAAGGGACAAAAGGCGGATACGGAAACCGGAACGTCTTATAGAGCAAGAAAATCTGATTGCACAAGCGTTCGTAGCTGCAGAAGAAGAGATTAAGGATCTCGAGCCCTCTTCGTATATTGAAGCAACTTCTTGCAAAGATGCTGCACAATGGCAGTTGGCCATGATGGAAGAGATGGAGTCTCTTCACAGAAATGAGACATGGGTCTTAGTTAAAAGGCCAAAGGGGATGAGGACAGTTGGATGCAAATGGGTCTACAAAAAGAAAGAAGGTATTCCAGAAGTGGAAGCTGCTAGGTTCAAGGCGAGATTGGTTGCAAAGGGTTTCAGTCAGAAGGAGGGAATTGACTACAATGAGATCTTTTCTCCAGTCGTGAAACATAGCTCAATTCGCGTGCTGCTAGCATTGGTTGCACAATTTGATTTAGAGCTTCAACAGCTTGATGTCAAAACTGCTTTTTTACATGGTGATCTAGAAGAGACAATCTATATGGATCAGCCTGAAGGTTTCCTAGCTGAAGGAAAAGAAGACCATGTATGCCAACTGAAGAAGTCTTTGTATGGTTTGAAGCAATCCCCTAGACAGTGGTACAAGAGGTTTGATGCATTCATGACTACACATGGATTTTCGAGGAGTGCATTTGATAGTTGTGTGTATCACAAGAAGATGTCTGGTAACTCTATGATTTATCTTTTGTTGTATGTTGATGATATGCTTATTGCTGCTAACAACATCACAGAGATAAATATTTTGAAGAAACTGTTGAACAAGGAATTTGACATGAAGGATCTAGGAGTTGCAAAGAAAATCCTTGGAATGGAAATTTCAAGAGAAAATGGTGTTGTACATCTTTCTCAGAAGAGGTACATCCGAAAAGTTCTTGAAAGATTCAATATGGATATGAGCAAGCCTGTAAGTACACCTTTAGCTTCTCATTTCAAGCTTTCAGAGTTACAAATGCCTCAATCTATGGATGAGGTGGAGCATATGTCAAAGGTTCCTTATGCGAGTGCAGTTGGTAGCATTATGTATGCTATGGTATGCACACGTCCAGATATTGCCCAATCTGTAAGTGTAGTAAGCAAGTACATGGCAAATCCAGGAAAAAGGCATTGGGAAGCTGTCAAGTGGATATTGAGATATCTCAAAGGAGCTCCTGATGTTGGCCTAACCTTTCGGAAAAGTGAAGGTATTTCAATTCTCGGTTATGTTGATTCTGACTATGCAGGGGATCTTGATCGAAGGAGGTCCACAACTGGATACATCTTTACTCTCGTTGGCAGTGCCGTTAGTTGGAAATCGACTTTACAGTCGATTGTCGCTTTGTCTACAACAGAGGCAGAATATATGGCAGCAACGGAGGCAGTGAAAGAAGCTATCTGGTTGAAAGGTTTGGTGGCAGAATTGAGTTCAGCTCAGCTTAAATCAATTCTAAAATGTGATAGTCAAAGTGCTATTCATTTGATTAAAAATCAAAGATTTCATGAGCGCACCAAACACATTGATGTCAGATTTCATTTTATTCGAGATGTCGTAGAAAAGGGAGCTATCAAGGTTGAGAAGGTTATCACAGACGATAACGCTGCAGACATGTTGACCAAAATAGTCCCGCTTGCCAAGTTTGCACACTGCAAGGACTTGGCGGGAGTATGATGCAACTCTAAGAGAACAACTGCTAGGTGGAGCTGGTATGTTCAACAAAGGTTTGATTCTTCTTGTTTCTTACAATGGGATTGCCCAGTAAGCTTAGAAGTTTTGGCCGGAGTTGTTTATACGCATGCTTGGAACACAAACCAAGGTGGAGATTGAAAGAGTTGGTTTTGGTTCTTGTGGAATCAAACTAAATGGAAGATGAATTAATATGAATATTTGGTAGGAAGATAATTAGTACAAAATACAAGTCAAAGATTGTATCTTGGTAGGTGAAAGTTAGGCAAACCATAAAATGGTTTGCTATCTTAACCTTGACAATTTTGACACATAGTGATGTCATGGATGACATCAATAGGATGAATTTATTCCTATAAATAGGTAGCTCTTAATTCATTTTCAAATCATCCTTTCACTTGCCTTCTCACCTTCTAAGGCATTGTGTTCTCTCTCTTGTAGTATTTCACTTATATTCTTTGTATAGTGAAATAAATATTGGTGCAGTTGTTCTTTGGTGGACGTAGGATCATTTTGATCCGAACCACGTTAAATATTGTTGTTCTTCCTTGTTCTTTAGTTTCACGTTTCCGCTAACATTGCCTAAGGACAAGAGGGCAATAGAATGCAAATGGGTATACAAGATCAAATATAAGGTTGATTGGGCGGTTGATAGGTTCAAAACTAGGTTGGTGGCTAAGGATGTATTCAACAAATGGATGTATTCAATGAATTTCTTCAAAGTGATTTAATTGAAGAAGTATACATGAATTTAACCCTGGGTTTTGTCCATCAAAGTGCAAAGGGGGGCAGTGTGTAAACTCATCAAGTCACTCTATGGACTCAAGTATGCAGGTAGACAACGAAACAGAAAGTTGACACCAACTTTGGTTGTTTCTGGCTTCCAACTGAGTAGATTTGACTATTCTTTGTTCACAAAACACCATGAAGGAAGCTTAGTGATGATATTGATCTATGTTGATGATCGGTTGATCATAGGAAATAATCACAAGATAATCTTGTAAACAAAGAAAATACTCAAGGATATGTTGAGATCTAGGACTTATGTGACTTGAGATAAAGGAATTTTGTGACTTGAGATACTTTCTGGAAATAGTATTTTCCAGGAATGACATTGGATTCTAATGCATAATTGCCTTGAATTTATTTTGGACATGGGATTATCTAGCTCAAAGTCAGCTGGAGCTCCTATTAAGTTGAATCAGAATCTCGAAATTTAAGAGTTTGATCTACACATTCCTCTTTCTAATGGTAATGACAAGCTACTAGATCCTAGTGCATATCAAAAGATGGTAGGGAAGCTTCTTTCTCTGACAATAATAACGCCAGATATTGCATTTGCAGTGCAGCTTCTGAGCCAATTTTATATGCATTAATCTCAAGACATCTCACATCTAAGCAACAATAACTATATACACCTTTAAACTCTATTTTATAGCTTAATTTTCACATTTATGCATAACTATTTTCGAAAGTCTTCAACCTCCTTAATCTTAAAATATTTCTTTTACAAAAAAACAACTTAGTACTAAAAAAAGTTATTTAATACAAATTATACTTAGTACATATCTAATTATAAATTTGATTTTTTACTAAATAAAAATATTAGTTCATGTCCTCCCGATTCTCCTCCCCCCACCCCACCCCCACCTTCTCTACATTATTTTTAACCATGTATAATAATATTCACTACTTATTTTATAATAATGTTTCATATTTTTCTATTTAAAGTTATGCTATATAAATGTTATTTTTATTTAAGATTTATTTGATTAATTTTTATGTTTGTTTATATTTCAATTTTTCATAAATCTTCTTTTACTTTAATAAGCTTAAGATGGAAATTCTATTTTTAAGCTAAAAAAAAAAAGTTTTATCTTTAAATACATATGATCATAGTGGGAATGCAAACACAGAATTATTTAAGCTAAATAAAATGAAAGTTCTATTTTGAAAAATGAATAATTAAAGCTTGCAAAGGAATATCAAAAACTAAATAAACTGAAGGGTAATTTTGTAAACAAACAACTTAGTCTTAAAATTTAGGGGGAAAGTTTGAAATATATCCAAACTTTGACCAAGATTGTTGTAACGAATCAAACTTTGGAAAGAACCTTTTGCTCCCTACACTATTTAATATTTTATTTTGAAGGTATATATGTGTCCATGTGGACATAAAAAATATTGCATAACGATAAATAGTAATGTGTCCATGTGCGCACACGATACATCTTTAAAATATATTATTAATAGTGCATGGATACGATGTACTCCATGAAGTTTGGTACCGTAAAAGTAATTCGCCCAAAGTTAGAGTATTTTTCAAACCATTTTCCCTAAAATTTATGTAGTGCATATTATTTTGAATACAAACCAAACCTCAAAAAGAAATAATCTCAGCATAATTTGTCTCATGGTAACTAAGCCTAACATAACTTATATCATTATAACTAATTTGATCATAACTTGTTTTCAAACCAAACAACTCTAAGATTGTAAATTATTGATTGTGGCAATACAATTTCTGTTCTTCTCTCTCAATTCACTGAATTTAATTGTGGTACAATAGTAAGTACTCTTTCATTCTTAATCAAGAGGTCTCGGGTTTGAGCCCCCTTGTGTACGGAGTCGCCTTTGTTAGGAAGTGTTTTATCCCTCAAAGTGAAACTTCTAGGCGCGAATTTGAATTTAATCGGGCTCTAATATAAACATCGGAAACCGAGTGGAAAAAAGAAAACACCTTCCTCCATTACTTTTCCCAGTTCTTTTTTATTTGTGCCCTTCCAAATGTTGCTCTTTATTTTTATTTATCAGTAATATAATTTGGCCTGAAACCAATGGACAACTCTAAACGTCCCTTTGAATAAGAAAAGGGACAACAATAGAAATAAAATGGGGAAGCAATTTGGACAGAATTTCTTTTCAAGTACTCGTTCAACAATTGCAAATGAATATATGAGAAAGAGGATGACTTTTAAATAAGCTTAAAATTCGTTGCTTTTTCGAAAAGGTTTCATGCCCTTTTAAGACGTGTTTCGCATACTTTAGTCAAACGTGCCTTCTAAAATTGATAAACAATTTTTTACATATATTAAAGGGTAACAAAAATTTAGGTGATTCAGCTGACAAAGCTAACAGTACAAAGTGAAAAAATAATAAATATACTTTCAAACTATCGTTAATGATATGCAGATATCCTTTGTTATATTTTTGAAACAATGATGTCCCAGTCGTTAAAAAACTAGAGCATATACGTCATTCATTCTAACGGGAGACTAAATATGGACACGTGACACAATTTAATCTGTCGATCCGATATTTAATAAGTATAAAATTAGAAAATAAGATTATGACACGTGTATATTCGTTAGTATAAAGAATATATATATGCTTTCATTTTTGGATGATAGGGGCACCAAAATTCCAAAAATATAACGAAAGGTTCCTGCTACCATTTACACTAGTTTGGATATATTTATCCTTTTACGCTAGTATATAATCCAAACATGTATAAAGGTCTCCCATGCCATTTAGTCTTTAGGAAATCAGAAGAATAAAAGAAGGCATATTCTGTATTGTTGGCAAGAAATGAAGTTTACTATCTGGCCGCCATTTTCGGGGTGAATGCATCAAGAAAGTCAAAAAAGGGATCTAGCTGGTTATGCGGATCTCTAAGAATGATCCAGTTTGCACTTTTTTTTTTCAAACACGTTACACATCAGTGAAATTAGTTGCCAAACACATAATAATAAATTTCCTTATCAATTTCAACAACATTACACTTTTTAAGTACAAAATTCCAACTGATAAGAAGAAAAGACGCTGATTAGGCCCAGTACTCTGCATAATGTAGAAGACTTTAGTAGCGCTTAAAAGGGTCTTTTTACCTTCTCCTCTATTCGCCATTCGAGGGAATTAAGAAGACCCGCAAAACTATCACTCTTCGGTGAACTATATATATCCTACCTATATTGTAAAAGACAATCATTATTTTGTCACAAATGTAGTTCCTAAAGAAAACTATCACTCAGTATATCAATTAGCATGCTGCAGAAACAATTAATTCTCTCACCAAACAACATATATCACTGTACAAGGTATACAAATGTTGCAGATCTTCAGAGAGCTTGCACAAAATCATAGGCATGTTGGCAGTTCCTATTCATATTTGCATAATCTAAAATTCACCCCCAATCGGCAATCACACTACACTTCAACTCGCTACACTTTTCGGGCTGTCCTTAGGATCTGATCCAGAAATCTGCCCTACTAAACTGCAAAATACAATTTGAATCAAAACTTAGCACTATACAATCATCATCAACAGATTAAAATAGACAAAACAATGTCGCACATACTTGTGTGAGCCAGCACTTTTAGTAGCAGTTCTGGCAGACAGATCAGAGTAGTATTGTTGAATAATAAAGCTATTCGATCTTGATCCACTTGGTTGAGGGGAATCGTGAGAAATCACAGTGGAACTTCCAGAGGACATACCTACAAACAATTTTGCAATGTCCCAAATAATCAGATAATTGGTTCGTTGGAAACAAATCTGATTGCTTACATGATATCGGATGCAATTAACTCTATCCAGCATGATTCTAAAACAATTACACTCACAAATTGAAATATGAAAGATACAAGCAATGTCAAATCATTACCTTGAAAACACAGCACGAGAAAGAAGAGGACAGTGAAGAGAAAGGCAAGGACACTGCTGGTCGATGATGATGATGAATTTGAAGATGCTTTTGCTGCTTTCATTTTCTTCGAAGCCTTAATTCTCTCAATCCGTACACGTTTCATCATTGCGAGTTCAGCGATCTCTTTAATAAGCTTCTGATCAGCAGCATCCAAAGATAATCCTCTTGGAGGTCTAGGAGGCTTTTTAGCACTACCGGATTTACGCTTATCTTTCACATTTTTCTTCTCTACGCCATTTTCAGCCACTAATCCCTTAACCTTATGGTCTACCAACACCTTTACATTCTCCGGAGAAAGCTCATCGTCATCCTTTACATTGCTAATCATACGAAACCCATTTTCAGGTCTAATAAGTTGTTCTTCATCACAAATGTTGTTGAAAAATCTATTTCCTACTTTATCAATGGAAATAGTATGAGTAGTTGCTACTTCTTCAATGGTGTTGTTGCACATCTCAACATCAATCACAAAATCACAGGGTGTATGATCCATGAGAACTCCACTCTGCAATCTGCCCCGGATACTGATCTGAAGGAAAATTTTATCAAACAACCCTTCAGTTTACTAAACAGAATTATCAATTTCTTCCCCCTATTTTTATAAGACACACAAAATGCCCCTAAAATTGTGTCAAATTAACAACTCCAATTGATTCAATAAGCAGCTATATATCATGAACGGCTTAATTCTACTATTTCAAATGAAATTGTTCATATTTTGGTGATACCTACGCGTTTTTGACCAAAAAGTTTCACAATTTCAAATAAACAAGTTACAACCCTATTCATATTCATATTCGAAAATGAGATTATCAAATATACTTGAAAAATCATAAGAAAAAGAAGAACTGCGTAGAAAGTGGTTGTAAGCTTAGTCAAAATATGTAAATTGAAATGAGTGAAGTAAGGGGGAGAAAATAAAGATTTTACCTTTAGAGGCAGATCCGAAGAGTGATATTGGAGATGTGAATCAAGAGGAGTGCACCTATATATCATTTATTAATAAAATGAGTAGTGCCAGTGTCAGAGCTTTGATATTCAAATTGAATTATATGAGAGAGAATGCGACAAGTAAGGCTAAACGCACGAGGCTGTTTAATTTCTGTGGGAATTAACATCCAAACTACTACTACACTCATTTTTATTTATTTTTTTCAATTATTGTTTTTTATTTACCGTTAATAAATTTATGATTGTTTTGTTATGAGGAAAGAGACTTGTCCAATATTTGTTACCATTTGATTATTGATTTGACAGCATACTGCACCAGCCGAGAAAGTGAGATTCTACCTGTTAAAACATTTTTTCCTTGTTTTTCATCAATCTCCACCGACACTTTTTCTGATCAACTTTAAAAAAGTTCAATAAATAAATTTCATTCTCATAACTTTTAAATTAAAAATTCTGTGTAATATACTATAATATCTTTTAATTTCGTATACTTGAATATATTACATAAAAATTGAAACTAATAAGTTATCAAAAAAGAAAACATAACATTTTCCTTTCAACGGACTTAATAAAAGCATGAGTGGAGCCTACTATAGGTTGGACTAAGGTTCATTCTGAATTATTTGAATGAAAAATTATATGATTAAAGTTGTTTTTCTATATGTATATGATAAACATTAAATTCCTATAAATATGTAAGAGATGTGTAATTTTGGGTATCAAATTAATTTACCATTTATTTTTTAAATTAAAATTGAGCACACTTATTTAAGTAGGATTGTACTTGAGATGAATGGATCAATACGTTTCTTAGAAGTAGTTGGTTTGTAGAGTCAAATTCCAAATGTTTAAATCAACGAGTACAAAATATATGACAGATCTTTTTTTCTTTATTAGAACAGCGGGATTTCAAATATTTTCTATTGTTGCAACTTCAAATTGAAGGTTTATGTTGTTATGTTGTCATATTTTTATACCTCACATGGGTGGCAAAGTCACGTAGATAGGAGACTAAATCAAAATCTTCCAAACAAACAGAGATCAAGACAATTAATTAGCACAATAACAAATCTATAATTAAAAAGAATTAGTAGTCCACCCATTTTCTTTTAAGTTTTTGTAATATATAGATATTTTGAGTTTCGGTGAACATACGGAAGTTAACTTTGTTTATCATACTTGGCTCACAAATAGATGAAGTGTTCATTTTGGTCTGTAAGGAGGGTTTCTTTTGATCTGAACATTTAAAAGGGAGCAAACTATATAAATCTCACTATTTTAAATTTTATTTACAAAATTTACGTTAATTTTTTTTTACAACTTTTTATACCATTTTTTGACATTTAGATATATTTATCATGATCCGTCAAATACATATATTCATTATTTTTAATAGGCGGGATACTGTATTTATTATTTTTGAATAAAGGGTTATAACTTATTTCACTAATTAAAGAAGTAAATGATAATAATTAACAACCAAAAAGGAATTCAAAGGATCATTCCATATCAGTTTTTATTGGATTTTTTAATAAAATTTCTAAATCATACATCACAGAAATTCTGAAATTATAAATTTTATTTTTCTTCATCAATTTCTTTCTTTGTATCTTTAAATCTAAAATCAAAAATATATATAATAATAAAATATAATATAAATTTTTCTTTAAAAAGTATTTATTTTGAAGCCGAACTCTCTCCAATCAAGGGTCTTATCCCACAATGCCCTATCCTGCAATAAAATATATCGCCACAACAATCTTTGGCTTGCAATTAAGAAATTTGAAGTTGGTGTTGCCGTATGCCCAAGTATAATTTGAGCATATTTTTGCCGGCAATTAAGCTTACTTTATGAAATTCATAGCTAGTTTTATTCATGTTGACCTCTTTTGGCCTTTAATTTAGTACTTCATTTTCCAATTATAATGTATAAATTAATTGTCATAAACGTGTAAGATATTAAATTCTTACACAAAACATCAAAATAGGAACCACGTAGGAAGTGCATTCAAAACAAATTAAAGATATTTGTCGGTCCCAAACACAATATATATTTTGTTTGGCCCATTTAGTCGTAAGCCACGATGTCCCTTATGATGATGTATCTCTTGGTTGGGTTGCTAGGTGTCCTTTGAAAATCTACCCTTATCTCCAAAGGAGATGTATCTTTACTCAAACTACCACTCCACCCCCACAAAATATCATATTGTCATAAATACATTTATTATTGTGGATGTTCACTTTAATACACAATTTCATTATATAAATTTGTAATTGAATTAGTTAAGTTTGTGGGTAAAAATTATTTAAACCCTTCAATTTTGGTTTAAAAATTAATTTTTTTTCTCAATTTTGAAATATAATCATTCTCCTCTTTTATTATATGCACAGTTTATTTTATTTTGGCCATTATTTATCCTTCATTTTTGTAATTGAATTTTGAGATAAAACTTATATACGTCAAAAGTTTGATTTATTTATATTATTTTTATTTGATAAAAGGTTTATATATCCATGTCATTATTTGTTAACTGAAATGATATAGATGAGCCAAGTTTTTAACAGAAAATATAAATGAGTCTTTTCTCAAAATCCGATGACATAATTGAATTTTTACTTTTTTTTAAAAATGACTTAATTAATGATATGACATAATAATTCATCACGTGTAAAAATGATTTCACAAAATTAAAATTGTTTACAGTCAATATATAATGACATATATGAAAATTTTCTTAAACGAAAATGACATTAATGAGTCTAACTTTTAACGACCACATAGATGAACTTTTTCTCAAACTTCATGACCTAATTGAGTTTTTCTCTTATTATATATAATGTTCAATTTTTAATATATGCATTTTAAAGATTTTATTTAAGCTAATCAACATTAAAAGTAAAAGGGAAAATGCACAAATACCCTCTCAATCTATGCCCGAAATCTCAGCGACACACTTATATTATACTAAGGTTCTATTAACCTCCTGAACTTATTTTATAAGTAATTTTCTACCCATTTTCGACCTACCTGGCACTATCTTGAAAAAAAAGTCAACCAACATTGGGCCCACAAGATATTACCACGTAAATCGAAAAGGGATTGAAAATTATTAATAAAATAAATTTAGGGGGATAATAGAACCTTAGTATAGTATAAGTGTATCTCTGAGATTTCAGGCATAGATTGAGGGAGTACTTGTACATTATTTCAAAGTAAAATAATGTTTTAATAAGTTTGTTTGTAAATAAGAAAGTTCATAGAATGTGTACAGGTTCAAGGGTAGATGACAAGTCTTTTCAATTAAATTTAATACATAATTAATTCAAAAATATTCTGTTGAAGAAAATAGAAAATTAATTTCTTTGTCCCTAATTATTTGATTATTTTTTCTTTTTTAATAGTTTGTTTATAATTATTTATTTATTTTGATAAATTAAAAAAAGATATTTTTTTTATCTATTATACCCTCAATTAATTATTTTTAAAAAGATAAAATTTCTTGAAAATTTAAAGTTATTAGTTCATTAATTTCATAATTAATATAGGTCAAATGTTAAAATTTATTATGATAATAATTAATTTCATAATAGATGTGTCAATTAAAAAGTGAACAAATAATTAAAAATAGAGAAAACTGTTATAAAATCAAGCTCATAAGAATATAATCATAAAGAGAAGAAGACAAGAGAAGTAGATAGAAGAAGAAGAATTTTCTTCATATGCAAGTGTATGTAAGTCTTATCTGTATATCATACAATAGTAAATGAACAACCCTATTTATAGGTTGAGAAATCACTCCAAAAGTCACCATATTAAGTACCATAATAAATAGATACATTCTTATCCAAAAAGGTTCATGAACCTAATGAATATGGATGGTTGTTCATGTACCAACCTTATGGACTATCCACTCATTCAATGAATTTATAACACTCCCCCTTGAATGTCCATAGATAATGTGCCTCGTTAAAACCTTACTAGAAAAAAAAAATCATGTGGGAAAAAATTCTAGTGAAGGAAAGAGAGTACACATATTTTTTGATACGCACTATTTGTTGCCTCATTAAAAAAACCTTGTCAGGAAAACCCAGTGGGAAAAAACCTCGGTCAAGGGAAAAAGAGAGCAACGCGTATTATACTCCCCCTGATTAAAACATCACTTACTTTCTTGTGATGATGTCTCCAATCTTCGTACATTGTGGTTGGTATATTCTTTTTCAAAGAAAAACCACACATTTCTTGAATATGGTGTGTCATTTATCTCAACCAGACGCTCTTTCGACTTGCTTCATGGAGGACTTTTATTTCTGCATAGCAACATTTGCTTCATTGATCGCCAGGATATTATTGTGCCTCCACATGAAAACAAATTGCGTGCTTGAGATAGATTTTTATGCGGATCAGATAAATATTCTGCATCTGCGTAACCAATCAATTTTGTCTTGGATTCCTCGGGATAGAATAAACCCATAACTATGGTCCTTCGAGGATATTCAATCATGTGTTAAACACCATTTTAATGTCATTTTATAGGGGAGAAACTGAATCTTGCCAGTAAATTTAGTGCAAAACAAATATCTGGTCAAATATTGTTTGTAAGATGCACTAGTGCCCTGATTGCACCAAGATAGAGTTTCATCACCAAGAAACTCTTCATCTTTCTTTTGAGATCAAACTGAATCATCATTTATGTCAAGTGATCTCATAATCATTGGGGTACTCAATGAATGCGATTTATCCATATAAATTGCATCAATACTTTTCAGTGTATGTTCACTGTTAGACAAATATTTCATTTGTCAAATTATCAATCTGTAGGTCAAGACAAAATTTTGTCTTACCAAGACCTTTTCATAAAAATACAAGGATAATAGGGTCATTCTTTTGTACCCTTTTTCTTCCTTGACTATTTCATTCCATATAAGGATTCTTGAAGCTTTATTGAAAAAGTTTCTTTCAAACTCTTATATGCTTCAGACACCTCGATTATTTCAAGGATTTTCATATAACCTTCATTGTCTAGCTAGACATTACAATTATTCATTACATGCATTCAAGTTTTCATATGTTGCCAGATCAAAACAAACCTCATTGCATCCAACAAAGGAGAAAACATCTCCAATAATGTCAGGATTTTTGCGATAAACCTTTATGCCCCAAGGAACAAACCGTATTTGATATTTTATAGTTATACTATCGCATAATAATTTATTTGTACCCCACTGACATTATACCTTGATTTATGGACTATCAGTCCAAAATGTCACTTTTCTAAGTGAAACAAAATATACTTGAATTGTGCATTTTACTTGGCCAACCATTTATCTGTCCACACTATATGACAGATTTGAATTCAAGATCCTCGTCACAATTTATATCATTGAGCGCTACCTCATATCAAAGATACCGTCGACGGTTATTTGATATCGATTCCAACAAGACATAACTTATCGAGATCTCTTCATTTTTCATTATTTCAGGTACCTGAACCTTTTTCAAGATTTTATGAAGTGTTATGTCAATGTGCTCTTTTATAGCACTTGCCTCATTATCATGACCATATTGATCATTTGCTCCTTCCTTCTTCAAGGAATTTTATATTTGGAATCGATTGGTCTATTACGCTTCCGGCGTATCATAGACTCTGTTCTTCAAGGACTTCACATTGGAGCATTTGCAGCTGAATTATATCATGGGGTCAGTGCATTCATCTGGCAACTGATTTGCAACATTATGCAAATGAATTATCCCTTGAACTTTAAGTCACATATTTATTTAACGAGGATCTAGATAATTTATAATTAACCTCACACATAATTTTTAGCTGTCAATCATCTCTCCCCCTAATGTTAGAAAATCTAACATTCATTCCAACCTTATTTGGAAGTTCATCTTTGTGCGTGGTGGAGCAATTAAAATCATAACCGCACATTCAATATTTTAGATGAAAATTATATGATTCCTGACCCTGAACCAATTTTAATGGAGAAACCTTATTGGTTTGATGCATACACGTGTTGCTACATGTTATATAAAATTATCTCATACCAAATCTTATTTGGGAGTTTTGTTCTCATAACCATGATTTAGCTATAATTGGAGGCATACAATTTCTGCTAAATCAACCAGCATTATCAATATAATTTTATATTTTGGAACTGTGCTCTTAATTTTAACAATTCGAGCAAACAACCTTACAAAAACTAATTTGTAAGTTGATAACAAAATACATGTGACCATCGCATAGATGCATCAATCATATAGTTGCAAATGATCCACATGACAGGTGAACGGGCCCATATTCACCCTTTTATATGTTCCAAAAATTTTAGGGGATTACAATCCCAACCTTAGCTGGTACAATGATCATTTTATCAAGAGAACAAGCAACACAAGAGAATTCTTGAAGAATCTTTATTTCTTCATCATATAAATCACCTGAATACTCAATCACGTTTGCATCACATTTAATCGGAATGGTCAACCAGTCATGCCAACTGATCTTTATTTTAGTACACTTATAATTTACTTGCGCATGTGATTTCATCAGCATGCCCACGTTTGTGTGCAACAAACCAGAGAAAAAGTGGAGTAATCTTTTACATAAATATTTATAACCCTCTTCGATTGTAGTGATTTATAGTCTCAATATTTATTTTCAATTCATCCAAAACTTAAAAAGATTCTTTTGAGACTTACTACAACTTCAATATTATTCCTCTGATAACAGCACAACTCGTTCGAGCTTGCAATTAATTTTGTGTACTATCACATATTGCATGACACCATCCCTATGGCGAGCATCTCCTTCAAGGAGGAAATTATATTATTATTGTCATGGTCAAATCATTACGAGCAAGACGTCTTTCTTGCTTTACTTTTGTTGTACCATAGGTACACAACCAATGACAAATTTGTATTGCCACACAATAATGACCACAGCCCTTATAGGCAAGAACTATTTCTTTCTTTTGCCCTTTTGATAGTTCATACCATAGTGACGTATAAAACGTACAATACAATTAGCCATTTCTTTCAAATAAAATTTATTTCCTCTCAAATCTTCCGTAGAGATGAGAAGTGACATGTATCATTTTTTTCTCAAACCTTCCATAGAGGTGAGTTGTGGCATATATCCAACCCATAATGATTTTATCACATCTGGACCCATTCTCTTATAGAATGGTCGAGCATTCATGATACTCATCACAAGTCACATTCTCTTCAAGGAATGGACTGATTATTTATATGTATTTCATAAATTTGCATTATAAACACATTGTCATGACTTCATCATATTTCCATGACACACCTCAACATCACTTTGAAAGATTAAGTGTACTATCACTTTATCTTCTTGTATCATGATAGAGGATTTATAAACTTGTCAAATTATTGGGTTGACAACATTCACAAGTCTAATGACCTTTCATACCATTTTGATAATAAAAATTGCCTTCACATTTTGAAGGACTATTTGAAGAACTCATAGTGTTCTTCCTTTTATCATTATCACAATGATGACTATTATAATTCTGTCCCTCCACGCCCTTATTCATATCATTAATTATTTGTCATCTTTCAGACTAATCATTCACTGCTACCACATTCATATGATTGAATGGAGCAAGTCAACAGGCGGATTTCAGAGTTATCACATGTTGCTACCACATTCTTTTCAAGGAATGGAGCAAATCCAATATGATGAATTTCAAGACATTTCATCAAAAATATATTATTTTTCTTAGTCATCATTTTATCATCGCTATGGTGCATTGGCTCAAACTCAATGTCTTACCCATATAAGGCGTGTTACACCATAATTCTATGGTACTTGAACCCAATCACGGTGCATCAAAACTCTAATTGATGTCTTACCCTTTTGGTGCGATAGAACTTGAATCTATCGTCTTATCCTCAAATATTTTTCATTATGGTGCATCCGGACTTTAACCTGATGTCTTACCCTTTTGGTGCGATGAAACTTGAACCCATCGTCTTACCCTTAACCAACGGTATAATAAACCGAAGTACAACATGATTTATTCTTTGAGTCTTTCAAAACAATCAAAATAATATTCAAACTCATGCTATTAAAATTTTATACCTTCTTCCATTTAAGAAGTTTTATATAGCATGTCATATTCAACCAATAGTAGTATATGTCTTCGGTTTCTGATAATTGTTAGTGACTGAATTCTATTTTATTCTAAATCATAAAATATTTTAGAAAATACATACCTGATTTTATGCATATAATACTTTGATCTTCATAACGAGATCAACCAAAATATGAGCTAAAGAAAAACAAGAACTCACTCTCAATTAGATAGAGACTCGTGCTGATAACGTGTTATAAAATCAAGCTCATAAGAATATAATCATAAAGAGAAGAAAACAAGAGAAGTAGATAGAAGAAGAGGAATTTTCTTCATATGCAAGTGTATGTAAGTCTTATCTGTATATCATACAATAGTGAATGAACAACCCTATTTATAGGTTGAGAAATCACTCCAAAAGTCACCATATTAAGTACCATAATAAATAGATACATTCTTATCCAAAAAGGTTCATGAATCTAATGAATATGGATGATTGTTCATGTACCAACCTTATGGACTATCCACTCATTCAATGAATTTTTAACAAAAACAAGTTTCAAAAATATTTGTTGTTGATATCATATTGAGACAATAACTACATGAATACCTTATTTTATCAAGAATATCTCATAACAAAATTTTTTTCCTTAAATAGTAATGCTAAATGACCAGAAAAGTTTGGTCAAAAATGTAAAAGGACTAAAATATCCTTGTTTTAAGTTTACATTTATTTTCCCAATATTTTTTTTAAACAAAATTATTTTTTTTCTAATTTTCAAATTCTTTAAACTATTCAACATTAACTATTTGGCTGTCAAAGTGAATGAAAAATGTGAATTTTTTTGTATGCGTATAGTTCATCCAATTTATCTTTAAAAATAAGTATTGTTTTCTCTTTAGTTAATAAAAAAATGTACACTTTAATTAAAACTTTTTTTTTTTGTAATTTTATATTTATACATTAATATTTTTTTCATTAAATACCAAATTATGTTCTACATATACCCCTCCCCCAAAACTCAATTATGATCCTAAGGTGCCAAACATATTTAAAATTTTTTTGCTTAAAATAAATCTCTTTATTCAAAAAAGTTATTAAATTTCTCATTAATAAAAACGACAAATTACTATCTTATGTACTAAAGATTATACTTAATTATTTTGTAATACAAAATTAAAAATATAGTAATTAAGCATAGATTAAAAAAATTAACTAAATTTTTCTTCAAATAATCAACTAAATAGATTAGTTTATATAATGGATGTTTTTTGAGAGGAAAAAATTATATTGAAATTTAGATATTTTAGAAATAATTGATGATAAGACATTTATAACTATGTCATGAATAACATATTATTTTTTTATATTATAATTATTCCAAACAAGAATTAACATATATAGAAAATGGTGAAATTATTTCACTAATTTTAACCATAAATAAAAAATTCACTTATTCCAATATATATATATATATATATATATATATATATAACATAACTAGGATCTTTATGTTTTAAAAAATATTTTCATTTAATATAGAATTTTAATATTTCAATAACCATAATCAAATCTCAAAATTTAAAATTGATAGACATCAACACATTATAAAAATACATGATTTAATTTTCTTAAACAAATATGTAGTTTAAATAAATATGTATTAATACGTAGTTAAATTTTTTTAAACATAATAACCAAACATAAACTTTAAATATGTAGTTTGATTTTTCAAAACATAATAACCAAACATAAACTTTAAATATGTAGTTTGATTTTTCAAAACATAATAATTAACAAATATGCAATTTTTCAACATTAATGTGTACCTATCTTGGGTTGTTGTTAAGTAAGATCGATACTATGAACCATATGATTTTTAGTATTTCTTTAATGTGTATCAATTCTAAAGTATTTTGAGTTTTGATTGTTATTATTGAATTATTTTACATTATATATATCAAAAAGTATTTAAAAGGTAATTTAAAAAATTATTTAAATAGGTAATTTAAATTTATTTATATCATAAATGCAATAAAATTACTTAATTTTTAAAAATTATTAATCAGTTTAAAACAAATATTAATTTGAGTGAAAAAAATTTATATTGTGACGACAACTATGTACACTTAATATTTTTTTTAGGATAAACGACCCATGGGGTGGGTCAGGGGCTGAGCAACACCCCCAGGCTTTATTATTAATAACAAAACAAAATACAAGGAGGGGGGCATAAACCTTACCTCCTACCTAAGATGGTTCGGAGTCAACTTCCTAAAGGAAGTCAATTCTTCTCCTTACAAAAAAGATGTAATCAAAATACTAAGTACTAATGAGAGGACTCCTTTCCATACAATGTACCTAGAAAACATAAACTAGGGAGACTCACCCTTTACAAGAAAGCCTATAACTAAACTATTCTATTCAAAGTAGCTATAATTTTGATTATCGCTAAGTTGAAAAGAAGTGAAAATAATCAAGGAGGTTCCTTAATTCTTTTGGTCTTCTTCCTTCTGAAACTAGGCATCTGCAACAAATCAAGGTGATAGTATGATCTTGCTTCTTTAGGCATTTGTTGGATGTTAAAGTAAACTTGTGGAGAAGATGTCTTGTGACTGTGTTTTGAAAGTGCATCCGCCACCCAATTAGCTTCCCTGAATACATGAAGGCACTTGAAATTCTGGACTTGAGAAATGAGGTTTCGTAACCTTCCCAGCTGTGTGATAATGCTCCATTGAGGAGAAACCTTCTTTAAGATCCAATGTACAACCAATTGGGAATCAAGTTCCAAAACTATATTTTGCCCAAGTCAATCCAAAGATGGCTGCCTCTATTTCAGCCCTATTGTTTGTCCCTTATCCAAGTGGTGTTGTGAATGCCATCACCAATCTACCACTTTTATTTCTCAAAATACCTCCAGCCCCGATTCTGCCTGGATTGTTCATTGCGCTGCCATCAGTGTTGACTTTGATCCATTGATCTTTAGGTCTAGTCCAAGTCACCATGTTCACCTTGATATCATGCACGCACCTTTCACTCATTTGTATCAGTTCTGCTCATTTTGCTGGCCATTTAACCTGCGGAAAAACATTGGAAAGCATCTTATAATTATCCTTGTATATGGCATATTTTACCTTGTTTATGTTGGTTGTTTTGCCCCCGTATTTGGCTGCACATATGTTCTTCCAAAGTTTCCAGCAAATGAAAATAAGTGTGGCTTGTAGTAGTGTTTTGTGTGCTGCATTCCTTGGCTTGACAGCCCACCATTGTTGTACTAACGCCTGCAGTGAGGAGCACTCCAGCAGCATGCCTGCAGTGGCAGCAAAACTGCTCCTGCAAATTTTCCGCTACCGGGGATATGATCTATTGAGTCCATTCCCGACCTGTCAAAACAACAAACACAAGCTGCTGGCTGAATGCCAAAATTAATAATCCTATCGTTAGTAGGGAGTTTACCTCTAAGGGCTCTCCATAACAAAAAGGAAGATTTAAAAGGAATGTTTTTATGCCAAAGAAGAGAGTTGAAGTGATTCTTAGCCCTTTTTTCTCTAATCTCTTCCCAAGCTGATGAACAACTGAAACCACCATGTGTGTTGGGTTTCCATACTGCCAGATCTGGTAGATGCCAGAGGGGGGAGAGCTCTGTGGTTAAAATGTTGGAGAGTTGACTGACTGGTTCCTGCTCCAACAGTTTGCTCCAGCTCCGTCTCCCATCTTCCAAAAATCTGCCACTTTAGCATTATTGAATCTGTTGTTACTGGTGGTAAAGTGTGCTAATGGTCCATTGCCTAGCCAATTATCCCACCAAAATGAGCAATTCCCAGCTTGCAGCTTCCATTGGATGTGTTGCTCAACCCATGGCCTGTTTATCAACAAATTTTTCCAAGTTAATGAATCCCTATTATCCCTTTTTTTGCTTACCGGATTGGACCTTTTGCAATATTTTGCCTTCAAGAAGTCACCCCACAGTGTTTGCTTGGATCTGAAAATCCACCATTGTTTGAATTGGAATGCCTTGCAAACATCTTTCATGTTTCTCATACCTATTCCTCCCTCATCATAAGGGAAGCTTAGGTTCTTCCGTGATGCCCAATGATATTTCTTTCGATCACTATTCCATCCCCAGAAAAAATCTGCTATAAGCATTTGGACTTGCTTAAGAATAGTAATAGGTGGAGTTACTGCAGACAGAAGATGGATAGGCAGAGCTTGTAACACATGTTTAGTAAGAATTGCCTTGCCACCATAGCTAAGCTGTTTGGTTTGCCACACTGTAATCCTGCCAACAACTTTATTAACAAGGTCAGAAAAATAGACATTTCTAGGCCTGCCAACAAATAAAGGGCAGCCTAGGTAAGTAATAGGACCTTGCTTTTGTTTAAAATCTGTAAGTATTTTTATTCTATCTCTAGTGCTATTGAAAGCATTAGAGTGTAGCATAAAATGACTTTTATCTCCATTGATGAGTTGCCCAGAAGTATTTTCATACTCCTTTAAGGTATTCATAAGGAATTTCAAAGTTTTGCTTCTTCCTGAAGTGAAAAGAATTATGTCGTCAGCAAAACTCAAATGATTCACTTGGGGCCCTCTCTTTTCCATGAAGAAACCATGGTAATCAGGGTGATTCTGAAGCCTGTTAAGAGATCTCGATAACACCTCCGCACCTAAAATAAATAGGGCCGGGGAAAGAGGATCACCTTGTTTGAGGCCTCTAGTAGAGTGGAAGAAGCCATACCTCTTACCATTCACAATAATTGAGTACCAATTGTTGGCCATGATCCTCCAAACCATGTCAATAAACACCTTATCAAACCCCATTCTACTCAGAACTAAACAAATATATGACCATGAGTGTCACGACCCAAAACGAGCCGCGAGTGGCACCCACACTTATCCTACTATGTGAGCGAACCAACAAATCTAAACCCCAACATAATGCGGAAGACTCAAAATCTTATTAATAAAACCAATAAATAAACATTCTAAAATTTATCAACTATTGTCCCCAAAATCTGGAAGTCATCACATCAAGAACATCTATCCTCAAATTTCTAAGTCTAAGAATAATTAAGAACTAAAATAAGTAAAACGATGGTCCATGTCCGAACTTCGAAGACATCAAGACGCGAAGAAGAGAATCCAGCCCGAGCTAGGAATAATAGCTCACCCTGAATTCTGACGTGCTGAAGACTGGCTAGAGTTGCGGACGCGACGAAGTCACCGGTGCACTTGCTGCACTCCACAAAACAACAAGAAGAACATAAAAGTAGGGGTCAGTACAAGTACTGAGTAGGTATCATCGGCCAACTCAGAATAGAAAGCAATATATATCAAGTAAT
>NC_028637.1:72763020-72769957 GCF_001406875.1 Solanum pennellii | reverse complement strand
GAAGACTTTACAATACCACCCAATACATATCAATCGCTATTTAGAGTTTACTATGAAATAGCATACACCATAACCTACCTCCACCGAAGAATCGTGATCAAGAAAGCTATCTCCCCAATGCCTTTGCTTTCTTCTTCGTTCTCTCTCTCGCTCGTTCGTTCTCCCTCTCTGTCTTTTTCTTTTTCCTTCTCTAGATTCTTTTCTTTTACCCTAATTATCTTATAATTAAGTATAAAAGATGATAAAAGTAACCCACTATTTATTTCAAGGTTATCTCCTTTAACCCCCAAGTAATTAAATTATTACACTTACCCCACAAATTTCATAATTATAAGCATGAATAGTCCAAAACGCCCCTTAAAAACTCTCAGCAGAAATCCGACTCAGTGTAGGTTACGCCACTCGTGACGGCCCGTCGTACCTGCGACGGTCCGTCCTGCACGTCCGTCACAAAGTTCAGAGACTCAATTTCAGTAAAAGGTCTGTGACGGTCCGTCGTGGCTACGACGGTCCGTACTGCAGTTCCGTCGTGAAGTTCAGAGAGTTGATCCCAGTACCCAGATTTTCAGAGTTTAAGTGTTTTGGAACGATGACCCCCGACGGTCCGTCGTGACCATGACGGTCCGTCGTGTGGTCCGTCGACACAGTCAGTTTTTATCAAAAGAAATTCTGCTGTCCAAAACGACTAAACAGGTCGCTACAATGAGACTCTGTCATAAGCCTTTGCCATATCTAGTTTAATAATGACATTACTTCCAATGTTGGGCTTCTTGATTTGGTGAATGATTTCCTGAGCCAGCATAATATTTTAAGAAATACTTCTCCCTTTCACAAATTCGGATTGGTTAGTTGAAATAAGAGAAGGGGGGATAGGGCTAAGTCTGTTACTTACTAGTTTAGATATAATCTTACTAGTGAAGTTACTCAGACTTATAGGCCTAAGCTCAGTAAGCTTGTTTGGATTGTTCACTTTAGGGAGCAGTACAATGCATGAATGGGAAACTGAAAAAAGCATGAATTACCTCCACCAAATCATTTTTGATAATGTGCCAGCACTTTTGAAAGAAGTACCCATTCATACCATCAGGTCCAACTGCAGTGTTAGTACTTATAGAAAATACTACCTCTTTGAGTTCCTCCATACTAGGTTTACTAGTAAGATGAGTATTTTGATCCTGATTAATCACTCTTGGAATATAGTCCAAGGTGTGCTTATGTATATGCTTGTCTTCACATGTGAATATAGATTTGAAGTGCTCACAAGCAGCCTGAGCAATATTGTCCTCACCTTGTATCCAATCCCCATTTTCATTGATAATTTTGTGAATAAATAATTTCCTTCTTCTTCCCCTTATAATGGAATGAAAATATTTGGAATTGGTGTCACCTTCTTTAAACTATTGGAGTTGGGTTTTCTTTTTCAAGATCTTATCCTCCAATTTAAGAAATTTAATATATTGAGCATTGAGTTCATGGAGGGCACTCCTGCTTGAGTTACTTTGGTCAAGGATGTATTTTTCTTCAGCTTCGTGCACTTGTTCCTCATACATCCTAACCTTTTGAAAAATATCACCAAATTCATTTCTTGACCAAACACTAAGAGTGTTTGCCAACCTTTTCATTTTCTGGTGGAATTTTTACATAGCATTACCCTCCACAGGCCTATCCCAACAATTTTTAACAGTATGCATAAAGTTGGGGTTGTCCACCCAACAATTGAGGAATTTGAAATATTTAATGTGGTTGGATTCTGTGGAAACCATTTCCATGAGTAAAGGACAATGGTCTGACCCGTAGTTGACAAATGAGTTATGGTAGTTTGAGGCATCTTTTCTAACCATAAATCACTAACCAAAGCCCTGTCAAGCCTCTTCCAAATTCTGTGATGAATACCCCTCTTATTAGACCAAGTGAATTTGTGCCCACTAAACCCAATGTCTACGAGACCACAGGCTTCAATAACAGCAATGAAGTCCATACTCTTCCTCATATCGTATGGTAGACCTCCAAGTTTTTCATCAATATCAGATATAACATTGTAATCCCCCACTGCACAACAAGGATTGATATTTACTGAGGCATGATGAAGCATTTTATCCCAAAGAGGTCTCCTAAGATGTTCTTTGCATTTTGCATAGATAAAAGTATTAGTAAATTGGTATGGTAACTCATTGTGTTTCATGTTGCAAGTGATTTGCTGTTCATCTTGATCAAGAATATTACAGTCAATATCACTACTCCAGAAAACCCAAATCTTACCATTACAATTACTAGTAGCTTTATCCATATTCAACTGTACTTTGAAATTTCGAACATTAACACTATCGGAGAAAGGTTCCAAAATGGTAATCACTGATAGATTGTGTAGCTTCCTTAGAATTTTGAGCCTTTCCAACACTCCTTGAGTGTTGATCCCTCTCACATTCCATGTGATTGTACTAATCATTGGGATGATCTTGAGGAAAATAATGTATTAGGTCTGCCTGCAGTGACAGTATTGGCATCCTATTTTTTGAAATAGAATCTGTCTTGCTGAAAACCCCTTGGAGATAACCCCTGACTCTCAGTTGCTTGTTGTATCTCATTCTCTATTGTTTGATCATTCTGAGGACTAAAAGCTCTAATAAGGGCCTCACTAGTCTCATCATTATCATCTTGATCATCTAGAGATTGATTATCTCCATCAAGTTCATCTTCAGAATTTACTACAGCATACTCATCCAAAATAGGTTCAGTGTTAACTTTGGACTTTTGTTGCTTCCTATCATGAGGATCTGTCATTGGAGTAGTCATATACTGATCTGTAAGGGGGAAATATCCAATCCTTGGCTATCATCAATCATTACAAATTTTTTACATGATTCTTCCCCTCCTTCCTGCTCATGATCACTGCCCCTGTTTTGCTGCCTGTTTTGCCTTCTTTTTTCCGCATCTCTTTTTTGTTTACTGGGCTTATTTTTTCTCTTAGGAATGCTGTCTGTATCACTAGTATCACTCTGTTTACCCTGATAATTATCATTCCTTTTTTCAGCTTGTTGTTTCTCTTTATTTTCTTTGTCACTCTGTTGGCTCTTTTCTCTGTTCTGTACCTGTTGTTGCTGCTGTTGTTCTCTCTGTTTCTGCTTGGTTTGAACCTTATTAGTGGCTCTAAGGTCTGCCTAGGGTCAAGATCCAACCCCTCATGCAAAACATGAGGCAAATTCCCCCTTTGGTTACCCCTTCCTGCAGGTTACTGGTTATCTCCTGACACCCCCCATCCATGCCTCCAGAACCTTCATCAGAATGACCAACATCCTCATTAATAGTAGAGGGGGGTTTGGGGTTTAGAAGAGATAATTCAATACCTGTGATTTTCTCCTTTCTGCTATTAGTATCCTGATGTTTTGTTGTCATGTAGGTGTTGGAATTGTTCTTGACAGATTGGTCAGCAGTGTTTCCCTTTTTCAATTGCTCCTTTTGAATTGATGTTTCCCTTGTTCCATCCCGCCCTGTTTGTTGTATTTCCTGTTGTTCCTGCATTTCTAAATTTGAAAAAATATTTTGAGTTGGAAGTTGAGATATACCTGTATTTTTCTGTACTTGTTGTTGGCTACCTTTGGTTCTTTGTCTTGGGGGAGAGACGAGTCTCCAAACAGCCTTGGAGTTGTTTTGTTCCTGACTTTTTTGGTGTCTCTTTTTTTGTGTTTGCCACTGTTCTTCATGTATCTCTTCTTGTTGCCTTTGTTCACCTTGACTGTTATTCTTTTGGCTTTGTTGTTGGCCTGTGTGTTTTGCTGATTTTGTTCATTCTCTGTTGCAGCTCCTCAATTTTGGTTTTTGTTGGGTTGATTTGATGATCTTGTTGTATCTTCAAATGCCTTTCTTCCTTGTTCCTGTAATTTTCTAGAACTTCCTTCTTCCTTACTGTTTTTATCCATTTCTAGCTCTTTTCTTTTTTTGATCTCTTCATCCCTTCTTTTAATTGTGCATTCTTCATCCTTATGTCCTTGGTGTTTGCAGTAGAAACAGTAACTAGAAATCCCTTTGTATTCAACTTTTAACCATCTACCTTTGTTTGGGTTTGAGTGTTTGAATCCCAACCAAACATGAGAAGGTCTTTCCTTAGTGAGATCCACGTGCACTTTCACCCTAGTAGTATTGCCTCTAGTCCTTTGGGATGTTGGAGAATCCAAATATAACACCTTCCCAATACTCTCCAAAATAGTCGACAAAAAAACCTTGTTGTAACAGTGTCAAGGAAAGCCTGGGATAGACACCCAAATAGGAACAATTGGGGTTTCCTCCTCCCGGGTAAAATCTGGTGTCCAAGCTTGAATTCTCATAGCTTGTCCTTTAATATTTATTTTCAATTTTGTCCAGACAATTTGATAATCTAGTTCATTGTCCAGGTCTATATAAACGTGTCTAGAGTTGAAATGAGTAATCTTAACCCCCCCCCCCCATCAGTTGAGTTTGC
Source organism: Solanum pennellii (assembly GCF_001406875.1). Taxonomy (NCBI): domain Eukaryota; kingdom Viridiplantae; phylum Streptophyta; class Magnoliopsida; order Solanales; family Solanaceae; genus Solanum; species Solanum pennellii. Next base: position 72,765,501 of record NC_028637.1, on the reverse strand, counting down.
AGAATGAAGCTCTTCCTCACTTGTTCCATTCTAGGCATAGTATTAGTAAACTTGCCAACTAGAGTATATTTGCAAATTTCCGCCAATTTAACATAGTAGTCGTCCTCATCTAGAAGTACAGCTGGGAAGCCTTGTCTAGTAGTGTGGACTGGCTCATTCAAGATAATGGGAGTTTCATTTTTTGCCTGATTAAATCTCAATCTAGCCGCAAAAGACTGTACAACAGTGTAAGGAGCAGGTTCCGCATTTTGATCATTTTTACTGTTGTTAGTAGGTTGTTGGCCTTGCTGTTGGTTAACAGTATTTCTCGAGCATATGTTAACACCCTGCCCACCTTGCTTGTTAATTCCATCAGTTTGGGAAGAAGGTTCATACCTTGAATAATTGTTGGATATTTTGGGAAAGTTGCTGTGATATTCCTCTCTTGCTTTAATATTCTGATCTCCTGAATTACTTCCCCCTTGCTTGTCGTTGTGTTTAGCTTGATCATGTTGTTTCTCCTTATTCCTTTGTCCCTTCTCTGATTTGTGTTTACCTATCTCCACGTTCCCTTGTTTTTCAACAGCTTGCTGTTCTTGCTTTCCTGGTTAATCATCTTGTTTCTTTCCTTGCTCTTCCTTTGGTCCTTTGTATTCCCCTCCCCTTCATTCTTGTTATTGCTATTCTGTGAATTACCTGCAATAAACGTAGGAGTTAGGTATGATGAATTACTTGTCATGGCAAAGGAGAAGTTCAAACTATCATTTGTTGAAGCTGCATTCGTTGGGTCTGTTGTATGTGTCTTCAAATTGCCCTGTTGATCAGTCGAGTTCTTCCCCTGTTGCATTTTGTTTTCTTTGGCCATTGTTGTTGCTTCAACTGATTGCGCTGCAACAGTATTGTTGTTCCATTCAACTGTTCAAACATTTTCAGAGGTTTCCCCTTCACTCTCATGTCGATCATGTTGAGAGTTGGCCATAGAATCAGTGGAAAGCATCGCCCTGTTAAGATTATTTGTGTCTCTGTTGGGTTGGATAGTAATATTTGTTAAATGTATGTTCTTGGCATGAGAATCCGACTCTTTTGTCGAACTTCCATTGATTCCGGCGTTTGGAGCTGTAGCGTCACCGGAGTTCTCACCACCGGCGATTCCACCGTCCACTTGCTTCGAATTTTTGCTGGGAGGGGCCTTATCATTGGGGTAACAAACCCCAGTGGTCAAATCCCTTCGAATCTGACTGGAACTCGTTCGAATTTGAAGGCGCGACTCCGGCGATTCTATCGCGATTCCTTCCAGAATCTTCTCTCGATTCTGAGAGATTTGGACGGAGGAATTCTCTGATTTTTGGATAAGTGATAGATCCTGATGTGAGGAATTCATTTCTCTACATCGTTCTTCTCGATTCAACCCAGAAATGCCTGGGGAAATATTTTTTGGATCGTCATTGAACTTCCCTTCAACACTCGCAGGTTCCATCGCATCTTTGACCTGCAAATTCGTGGAGTTCTGAGGTTGTTCATGGATCGTGATCTGCAGGGGGGTAGCCTTCTTCAAGGCGCTTCTTCTGGATTTGGTCCGGTGGCCATTTGACGGCTGTCGGCGGCCCACGCGCCGTGGCGGCGCTGGGCGAGTCTGGAATACTATTCATTGTGAGAGAGTGCCTGCGAAAAGAGAGAAAGTCTAGAGAGAGAAAATTCCAGAAAATGAGGCGCGATTTTACACTTAATATTTTAGCATATCATTTAATAGCAAACATTTTTTTTATAAAATAACAAATAATACTAATAAAGAAAAATATATATGTGGTGAAACTTAAATCTAGTTCATTTTTACCAACTATAAAGATGTTTTCTTTCATTTTTTTTTAAAAATAAAAGCTTATTTTGAAATCATAAAAACTTTCTATATCCTTTGTATGTTATTAAAAATTTTCAATGAAGCACCATCAACGTTTTTATAGAAAAAATTTGTATGTGTCTCTTAGTACTGTATTAATAAATAAAAATTAATTTTAATGAGCCTTTTTTGTGTATGATGTGATTCATATGTAATTGAAGATATGAAGATAATCACATAATAGAGGAAACATGATGGTAATTGTAGTTTTCTTCATATTTCACTCACATGCATTCTAAGTATAATCGGATAAAATATATATTTATCATTAATTTTTTTTTTCTGGAAAATCGATGTGTTACAGCAACTCTTTTAAATAAATAAGAGCAATTCTTTAGCCAGCCAATTTCATATTTTTATTTTTGATACAAATTTTAAATATTTAAATTTAAATATAAATTATGTTTTTACGATTAGAAATTATAAATTAAAATAGATAATTTACACTTTACTTCTCTTTTTATACTTTTTAAAATTTTTCTTATCATCAAGAAATAAGAAATGAATAAAAAAAATAAACTAAAAATAATAAGTAAAAAGGAGGAAAATTGAAATTGAAATTGAAAAAGAGATATTTTTTTATTGTTTTTACTACTATATATATA
>NC_028637.1:72724176-72762708 GCF_001406875.1 Solanum pennellii | reverse complement strand
ATTTTATTTTTCTATTTATTTATTTTAGATCTTTAAAATCACAAGTGAGAAGCTCTCTCTCTATATATATATTATAATTTTATTTTTCTATTTATTTATTTTAGATCTTTAAAATCACAAGTGAGAAGCTCTCTCTCTATATATATATTATTATTTTATTTTTCTATTTATTTATTTTAGATCTTTAAAATCACAAGTAAGAAAAGTGTGTGAATTATGTTTTATGTTTTGTTTGGTGAAGTTTTTGATTTCTTTCCCACGTTTAACTATGAAATCATCAATAATTAATTTCACTAATAATTTTTAATGTCTTGAAAATATAATTGAGGAATAATTTAATGTTTTCTCTATGCCTATTTACTTATCCATATTTCCTTTTATATCTGTCCCTATTTACTTGTCCATTTTAACAAATCAAGAAAGGATAACAATTTTTTGCCTAATATGCCCTTATTTAATTTTAGAAAATTTCTAGTACTACTAAGTTAGTGCATGCTTTTTGGAACCAGAATATATATTTATTATACTTGTAGAGTTGTATAATCTTTTAAATTAAGGGTAAATTGTAACTAACATATGATAATAATTGGTGTCTTAATATATGTGTCACTTTTAAAGTGGGCAACTAAATAGGACAGAGGGAATATTTATGTTAAAGGCGAAAAGTGTTAAAAATAAACTAGTTTATAGTGTGAACATGTCATTTTAGCATTCTGGTCAAATTATGGCCAAATTTTTATGGCCAAAAAGATTTTTCCTTGAAAAAATTATCAACTTTAATTTTTTTATCTATATTATCTGAAAATTACTATAATTAAAGTATAATTTATTACAAATCAAGAGTTTACTAGTTTAAATACTTTTGTGCCTTAACGTGATCGAATCGATCATCCAATTGGATCAACAATGGTGAAATTAACAATATCTCTCTATATATATAATAGGAAAGGTGATAGTGCCTATTTGTCAGCACCAGAATAAAAATAGTATTTTGAAAAATTAAAAATTAAAAAATTATAAATTTTTAAAAAATAAAAATAATAATATTGTATTTAAAAAAAAAACAAATGCACGCTGTTGGTAAAAGAATACGTAACTAAAAAGAAAAAAATGTGAATTTTCTTAAGCGAATTGGAGTATTTTTTTTTTTATTGAACTCTATCTTATTGACGGTTAAATAGTTTTCCACCATTAATATAACTTTTCAAGTTTAAAAATTCTAAACCACAAATAACTGTTATCATATTTAAATGTATTTAATTATCTTATCCATATGTTCAAGCCAATTATTCACTTAATTCACTCCTTACTTTCAATTTCCTTTCATATTTTCTCATGCAGTTTCAATGACACCAAAGGCATAGAAGAGTCAGCAGAAAAGTAGTCCTCAGCGGAGAAGAAGATCACCATAGCCAAGAAAGCTTTTTTGAGAATAAATTGAAGTCCGAAACTGAAGTAAAGTTGTGCTACTTGAGAGTGAGAAAGACAGAGAAGTGAAAATTGTTTCTTCACAAATATTTATTACAGCTCTGAATTTATTTGAGAATATTCTCGAATTTTTTGATATTTTTTCTTTTAATTCCTACCATAAACTACTATCTCATGGATATTTTTAATTGATATTAAGTTTATTCGAAATACTAGGAATTATGCATATACTTCTATTTCCTAAAGTATCAATTTATATATAAGAAAAAAATTAATTTAATTTCTAACGTTCTATTCTGAATAAAAATTAATTTAATTTCTAACGTTCTATTCTGAATTTCATGAAAGTTGATGGGTAACAATAAAAAATTTATGTTTCTTTTTCCAAATTATATTAAGAAATAACTAAACAAAATACTACAGTATGCATCAGCACTAGACCGATTGGAAATATAATTTATGATAAATCATATATTGTTTTTAGCCAAATTTAAAAACATCAAATATACCCTCTTTTGAAGAAGTCGGTTATCACAAGTGAAAAACACTAAAGATTCGATGATACCAATGTTAAAACATCCACTTTTACTATCTATGGAGTTGTCTAATGTGTTGAACATATAACATAAAGGGTCTGGCAACTGCTAATGTTATTTAACAGTTGCATATATATAGGTTGTTTGCCTATATAAATTCAGTGCCTTTATAAGATACTCATATATAACATTTTCTTGCATGACAAAAAGACAATTGATAGTGACTTTATTTGGGAGATATCTGTCTCAAAATACGATGAAACGAAGGCTGGTGTTGCACAACTCATTCTTGCTTGAATTGATTCAACGATATAGAAAGGTACTGTGCAATTATATTCTTTCATAATTATGTTAACATATATTATAGTATTTTACCTTATAATCATTGTCTAACTCTTTTTCTTTCTGTTTTGTGACAGCATAATGGTTGATATGCATTACTTAATTACTTTGTTTATAATTGATAAATAGTTTGTTTAGCAGATTCTTGAAATAAATGTCGGGAGGATTTATAGTACATGTAATGTATATTTATATATCAACATAAAAAAAAAATATATATATATGTATTTAACACTCTCCAAATTTACATTAAAGGAATTGTGTTCTAACATAATTCACGATTTGGGTGAGATTCGCAATTACGATCAGCGTCACAAAATTTTTCTATTATTTAGTTTTAAAAAATAAAATTTAAAAATAAGTTAGAATTAAAAATGGTTTTGTGAAAAACTACAACCAAGATTTTTTTTTTAAAAAAATAGTTACAGCAATTTTACATTTTAAAAAAGTCAAAAGATAAAATAGAAAAAGATAAAAAATTTATAATTGAAAATATTTTTTTATAAAGAAACAACAATTAGGCTTTTTCTAAAAAAATAGTTACCACACTTTTACATTTGAAAAAGTCAAACATAAAATAGAAAAAGATTTAAAAAAATAAAAAAAGGACAGATGAAACTCCATTATCCATTTTCTTCCGCTTCTTTTAACTTATATTTTTTTTTTATCAAACAAAATTTTTTAGTGTTTTAAGAAAGTTACTGTTTTAAAAAGACAAGTTGAAGTTTTTTTACCTTATTAAAACTGTAAAATTGTTTGTTTGCTTACGTTTTTTAGTTGACACTCCTTTTTAATAGGAACTTTCACAATTTTTGAATTGCAAATAATTATCCAAAAGTGCTTCTTATTTTTTTATTATTTTTGAAATTGTCTCTGCCTGAAGAGAGTAGATATAAAGGAAAAAATAATTACTTTTTTCTACTATGTTCTTCACAAATTTGGAGAGAAGATATAGGGAGAGCACTTCGCTTTGGGACGATGAATTTTCTAATTTTTCTTTTTTTTATGCATATTATTTTTCTTTATATGATATGTAGACATATGATATAGTGATACATCAACTTATGGAGGAGTAGATACATTCGATCAAAGCATAAGAAAAATTGTCTAACAAAGTCTATGCATAATGTGAATTGATCTCTCCAAACTGACTTTTTGCTATATACATAAATGCTAATCTCATGTCTATTTTTTTCTAATTTTCTCGCAGGCTTTAAGAGGAAGCTTAATAAAAGTTTATTTGTTTAGTATGATGTATTTCTTGAGGAAAAAAATAGTATTATTTTTTAATATCACTTTGAATTTTGTAATATCTTAATCATATTTTTTTTATTTAATCTTATTCACTCTGTTTTCAAATGTTTTTCAAATTAAAATGATAGTAGATATTTTTTTTAAAAAAAAAAACTTATGCAACACTAAGAGCAATAAGTGTTTTGGCATAAAGTCTACAAAATGATTTATAATTTTTTTTTCTCATGCAGGTATACTAACTTTGGATATCAAAAATTAGACTAAGAATTTAGGTTATATATCTTGGTAGAGGTTAAAATATAAACTATAGGTAGATATAGAATATATAGATGTAAACTTTATTTTTATGAAAATAAGAAATAATTTTTGTAGGCATATATTATAAAATCATGAAATGTTTGATTTTCTTTTAATTACACTTATCGTTTATGTTTTTGATATCATCCACGTCATAGTGACGTTCGTTAGTTGCTTCTTTTATAGCAAAAATATGTATGCATTAACTTTGTATCATATGATTGCTGATTTTAATTGGTGTGAAAGTTGACAGATTGTAATTGGTGGTAATGTTTGTAAAGGTTAGACTTTTTTCATTTTCTCCTCCAGATTTTGAGGAGATAAATGTTATGACTAATTAAAATGATTCTTCACTAGAAGATACTTATGAGATGTTTGATAGTATTGTATCCAAAAAATATGTTTGAATAGAGTAGTTTGAAAATAATTTTAGTTATTTACAATTGATATTTCTTTTTAAGTTTGTTGAATTCTTTATTCAAGACTTTCTATGTATTATATATTATTTTGGAGTTTTATTATATACGTGTGATTTTATTTTATTTTATTTTTGACAAAATAAGAAATTATACATGTGATGAGATGCTATTACTAATTTAAAAGAATCTAGAAGAAGATAAATATAAGGATGTTGAACAATGCAATCACTGTATTAATTGGCATTACATTTTAAGTGAAGCATAATTCATGAGAACTTTTTAAAAAATAAATATAAATCATGTCAATCAAATTGCGCATATAAAACAAAATGAAAGATTAATAAATAATATGACAATTTATATATCGTATCACCCTTAATATCAAAACGAAAGAATAACAAATAATATGACAATTTATATATTATATCACCCTTAATATCATAAGGCATTTCATTTATTACGAAATGAATAAATACTTAATTAAAAATAATAAAAATTGATATACAATGATAAATTCTCTTATATTTTAATTACTACTAAACATAAATAAAGATAAAATTAATTTTAAGACTTTAACATATTTAAAAATCAAATAAGTTATAAAGAAAAAAAAAATGAACATAGAGTCATTTCAAAATATAAAATCCTATGAAGAGTAACTAAGCAAATGTGGACTTAGGATATTATTGCACCAAATATGTGCGTGTGTCATCAGGGGCGGAGACAGCAGTGTGTCAGCGGGTTTATTCGAACATCCTTTGACAGAAAATTCTACTATTTAAATATGATTAAAATTATTTTATATATACACAATAGAAGTGGAACTCCTTCAATTAGTTCGTATGCTTATCTTTTCAGATTTTAAACCCCCTTATCAAAAAACCTAACTCCGCCATTGGTGTCATGTATGGTATTATTAAAATTATGTTATATAAAATATTAATATTATTAATTTAATGTGCTTAAATAAATATGTTAATGTTTAGCATTATTACTTTTAAAATATACATTATTAAATAAACAATAAATCTAATTATTTTAAGTTTAAAATATTATTATATATAAAAATAACTGCGCAACGCTCGGGCACGTATACTAGTTGAAAATATAATGAGCGTCAATTAAAGAATCTCAATATTTTTACAAGTGACGAATTTTTATGTGTGAATTATTAGATCCTCTAATTTTTAAAAATGTATTCATTGTTGGACATTACAGAGCAATGACGCCGCGGAAATATAGAGTGATCGACATACCTCTAGCCATTGTTAGCGATATAGTCGGAGTCTACGATTCTTCTTTTCTTCAAAGATCTTCTAAGCACTCAGAACTTCACTCTTAGATGGTATGGAGTTTTTAGAAGTAATGTGCTTAGGGACCTTTGAACCAAATGACATATTTATAACCGTGCTTCCATCAAGAACGGTTAAGAGGTCATGGAAAGTTACCAACCACTTAATAGGATAGTGGATTCATGTAGTGGGATAATGGGTAGTTAACTATTATCCCATTAGTTGAATAATGGGTCCATGAAGTGGGATAATGGACCCATCTAATACGGACCATATCAGCATTAACAAAAATGCTAACATTCTCCCACTTGGTCCGTATATTTTAATTCCATTAATGAAATATAATACACGAATTATGGCGATAGTTTCTCTTGTAGTGAGTAGTATCTTCTATGTATCACAATGCACTATATCTCTGAACTTTAATCCATATAATTAAATGAATAAACTCAATATTTATTCAAGATCCATACTTTAGTGGCATTTTTGAAAATAAAACTGAATGTGCACACAGTTAACGAGAAATATCATATAAAATAGAGTTTCGTAAACATTTATTGTTACAAAGAAATTTTAATAGTGGGACTAAGTCCCATTGTGACTACATGATCCTTAAATTTTTGTTGTGGCATGCCTTTAGTTAAAGGATCAGCTAACATTACTTCAGTGCAAACTTGTTCAATAACCACTTTCTTGTCATTAACACGTTCTGTTATGGCTAGATATTTGATGTCAATATGCTTGCTTCGACTATAACTTTTATTATTCTTAGCCAAAAAAAAGCAGCTGAATTGTCACAATCTAACCTTAATGACTTAGATATAGAGTCAATAATTCTAAGTCCAAAAATAAAACTCTTTAACCATACACCATGTGAGATAGCCCCGAAACAAGAAATGAATTCAGCCTCCATATTGAAAGTAGTAACTAGAGTCTGTTTGGAACTTTTCCAAGATATAGCTCCACCGGCTAACATAAATATGTATCCTGAAGTTGGTTTTCATGAATCAACACAGCCAGCAAAGTCTGAATCAAAGTAGCCAATGACTTCCAAGTAATCTGACCGTTTGTACATAAACATGTAGTCTTTTGTTCCTTGAAGATATCTTAAGACTTTCTTTGCATCTCTCTAGTGGTCAAGACCTGGATTACTCTGATATCTTCTTTACATTCCAATAACAAATGATATGTCAGGTCTTGTACAAAGCTGAGCGTACATCAAGCTTTCGACAGCAGAAGCGTAAGGAATGTCCTTCATTTGTTCCCTTTCAAGACCGTTGTTCAGGCACTGATTCAAGTTGAACTTGTCACCCTTTACGATAGGAGATACACTTGGTAAATAATTTTTCATTCGGAACCTCTCTAAACTTTTATCGATGTAGGATTCTTGAGATAAACCTAAGGTACCTTGATGTCTATCTCGATGAATCTTAATATCAATAACATAAGATGCATCACCCATATCTTTCATATAAAAATTTTTAGAGAGAAATTGTTTCAACTCATGTATAATTCCCTTATCATAGGAGGCAAGTAATATATCATTCACATATAGAACTAAGAAACATATTTTACTCCCACTGATCTTATGGTATATACATTGACCCATAATGTTTTCAACAAAGTCGAATGAAGAGATAACATGATGAAATTTCAAATGCCATTGATGGAAAACTTGTTTTAGTTCATATATGGATTTCTTTAACTTGCATACCAAGTGCTCACCATTACTAGAGGAGAATGCTTCAGGTTCTTTCATATAAACCTCTTCCTCTAGATCACCATTGAGAAATGCAATTTTCACATCCATTTGTTGCAACTCTAAATCAAAATGTGCTACTAATGCCAATATTATGCGTAAGGAATTCTTTTTAGACACAGGAGAAAATGTCTCTGTGTAATCGATTCCTTCCTTTTGAGTAAATCCTTTAGCAACGAGTCTTGCTTTATATCTTTCTATGTTACCTGATGAGTCATTTTTAGTCTTGAAAATCCATTTACATCCAATGGTTTTAACACCACTAGGAAAATCGACAAGATCCCAGACCTCGTTAGTTTTCATAGAATTCATCTCTTCTTTCATGACATTGTACCACAATTTAGACTCCTTAGAATTCATGGCTTGTGAAAAAGACTCAGGATCATTTTCAACTCCAATGTTAGATTCTTGCAAATATACAACAAAGTCACTAGGAATTGCGGATTTTTTTTCTAGTAGATCTTCTCTAAGTTGCACCAACATTTTCCTGTGGATTATGTTGCTCAACTGGTTGTTCAATAGTTTCAGGAATTACTTGAACAACTTGTTCTATATGCATGTTTCAGCAGCTTGTGGAATCTCATTGATTGGTTGCTCAACATCCAATTGAACTTGAGGGGTATTATGTACGACAATCAATTTTTGACTTGAAGTGGGAGGTTGATCTCTTATAGAAATTGTATTCCGAAATTGATCACTCCCACTAATTAAGTCATTTTCAAGAAATTTTGAATTTCTTGATTCCACAATCCTAGTACTGTTAGATGGATAGTAGAATATGTATCCTTTAGACCTTTAGGCATATCCAATGAAATATCCACTAATGGTCGTAGGATTCAGTTTCTTTTCTAATGGGTTGTAAGTTCTAATTTCAGACGGGCATCCCATACACGGATATGTGTCAAACTAGGTTTTCAATCTTTGAATAACTCAAAAGGCGTCTTTGGAATAGCCTTGGTTGGAACTCATTTTAATATATACGCTGCTGTTTTAAGAGATTCAATCCACAAGGACTTAGTTAGCTTAGAGCTACTTAACATACTACACACCATGTCCAATAATGTTCGGTTTCTTGTTTCTTCTACACCATTCTGATCCGGGTAATCAGGCATAGTATATTGGGCAACAATCCTATTTTGTTGAAGAAACTTCGCAAACGGACCTTGTGCTTGTCCATCTTTTGTATATCTACCATAATATTCACCACCTCTATCGGTTCTCACAATCTTAATTTGTTTTTCGCATTGTTTCTCAACTTCAGCCTTGAAAACTGTAAAGGCTTCTAATGCTTTCCTCTTATTATGAAGCATGTAGAGATACATATATAGTGAGTAATCATCTATAAAGGTGATAAAGTATTTCTGACCATATGCGTCCATGTATGGACAACATATATCTGAATGTATGATTTCTAATACGGTTGAACTCCTCTTGGCACCTTTCTTTGACTTGTTGGTCTACTTGCCTTTAATGCAGTCGGTACAAGTATCAAAATCATTAAAATTTAAAGTACTAAGATTCCTCTATCTTATGGGACATATCTCCATCGATAGAATGATAGAGGAATCTTCATTTATAACACATTTTTTAGTGTCAGTTTGTACATATATAACAGTATGAGTGGAATCATTTTGTAAATTAAGAGAGAAAAGACCATCAGACAATGTACCATATCCAATAAGTTTAGATTTATAAAATAATTTGGAATCCCCTTCTAGAAAGAAGGAATATTCCAAAGGTACAAGTCTTGATACTGAAATTAAATTCCTAGAAAATTTAGAAACATAAAAAGTCTTTTCCAACTGTAAAATAAAAACCACTACTAAGAACTAAATTGCATGTCCCAATTGCTTTCACATGCGACTACATCTTATTTCCAGAATAGATGCTTTGCTCAGCTCCCACTAGCTTCCGCAGGTTTCTTAAATCCTACAAGAAATTAGTAATATGGATTGTAGAAGCAGAATCAATCCACCACGTGTTATGATTAACATCAATTAATATTAGCTTTATAACAAACAAGAGAGATAGAAGTATCTTTCTTAACAAGCCATTGTTGAAACTTGACACAATCCTGCCTTATGTGCCCTTTCTTTCTACAGAAGCGACACTTGGCTTCCTTTTTTATGTTTGTTTCAAGTGGTGCCTTTCCTTTAGACCTCTTGTTTGCTTGATTGGTCTTCTTTCCTTGAGTAGTCATGAATGCACTTTCTCCTATTTCCATCAGTAGTCGACTGTCCTCTTGAACACACATGACCATGAGTTCATTAATAGACCATTTATCTTTATGTGTGTTATACGAGATCTTAAAGGGACCATACTGTGCAGGTAGAGTATTCAGGATATAGTTTACAAGAAAAGTTTCAGACATTTCGACTTCAAGAATCTTTAGTTGAGCCGCTAAGTCTCGCATTTTCATAATGTGCTCAGGCACATTTCTCACACTAGTGAGCCTCATTGATGAGAATTTCATAATTAAGGTGCTGACAAGTGCCTTATCTGAAGTCTCAAAATGTTCGTCAATAGACTTCAATAATGCCTTCACATCGTTATACTGTTCGACAGAACCACGAATACCAGCAGAGATTTTGGTCTTAATGAACATAACACTCAAACGGTTAGAGAGTTCCCATTATTCATGAAGAAAAATCTCATCTTAAGTGCTGATTTTATTAATAGGTGGCTCGTCTTTCCTGATAGCATAATCAATATCCATACACCCTAAGTGAAGGAGAATTCTCTCCTTCCAAATCTTATAGTTCTCAACATTCAGTTCGGGAATATCACAAATATCAAAAAAATTTGCATGTTGCATAACTGCAAAAAATATACATACATACATAACATAAATTTGAGGCAAGTAATATAAAGTTTAATCTACTGACATAAAAAATTGCCTGTGGGCTAAATTTTTAATTCAATTAGATTGAGATAAAACTATTGAACTCTCATTCATAATTTCTGTGGGTAATCATGAAAAGTATTTAATATTTCATCTTAATTAATTATGCAACTTAATAATAAAGAAATTAAGTTATCATATCATGCATAATTAATTACAATTCTAATGTCTAAAATTTCTTTATGTGATCCTTAACTTCTAAAATTTTATTCAATTAAAAATGCTCAGGCTAAACTTTAATAAAATAATTCTAGATCACTTAGACATTTATTTCTTTAAGTGATTCAAAATATATAATATCATTTCAATAAGATTGTTGTGGCTAAATCTCAATCAAATAAAATTATATGAATCACGAAACATTAACTCAAAATCATATACAAGATTTATTGTTGAACATTATGCAACAAAACAATAATCTCTTTGCCTTTTATTATTAGAAAATGTTTTCAAAAATTTCAAAACAAGACCTGAATTTTTAAGAACCACTTTGAGCGACTTTAGAGAAATATGACAATTAACAAAGTAGAGGAAATTCAACCGCTCTGATGCCAAAAGTTATACATTATAGAGCAATGACGCAACGGATATAGAGTGATCGACATACCTCCAACCATTGTTAGCGATATAGTCAGAGTCTATAATTCTTCTTTTCTTCAAAGATCTTCTAAGCACTCAAAACCTCACTCTTAGATGGTATGGAGTTTTTAGAAGTAATGTGCTTAGGAACCTTTGAACCAAATGACATATTTATAACCGTGCTTCCATCAAGAATGGTTAAGAGGTCATGGGAAGTTACCAACCACTTAGTAGGATAGTGGATTCATGTAGTGGGATAATGGATAGTTAACCATTATCCATTAGTGGATTAATCAATCCATAAAGTGGGATAATAGACCCATCTAATACGGACTATATCAGCAATAACAAAAAAACTAACATTCATAGAATATATGTGAACCTATTTATCCATCTAACGAGTTATTTAAATATTTTATAATTTAAGCAGATATATCATAAAGATGATCTTATGTGTTTCTATTATCATTTTGCAACTTTTCATTTATAAAATTATTAATACAAATAATATGAATACGGATGCAATTTTCATATTATTCCATTAAGGCTATTTGCCTCGATAAAGCTTTAATGACTTATATCTCAAACTTTACTTCTGACGAATATCGTTATCATTAAATTAAAAATTGGGCATCTAGTAGGTCATGTACATATTCGAAATGTCTAGCAAAATTATTTATCAAGCAGATACACTTGATAGCAAGATCATTAGTAATGAAAATTAAGTTTCCCACTCTCATTTAGAGTCATCCATCTTGTCAATTGTCTAAGTCAATTTTATCAGAAAACCTTACAATAAAATAAATTTGTAATCGAATAAATCTACAATCAAGAAAAATATTTGCAAATATCTTATACAATAATTGTTTTGTATACATAAAAAATCAATTCAATTCACTTATATATTGCTTAAAAATTAAAAAATAAATCTATAATTTTTTCTAATGTATTTATATTATACATAATCTTTATCTTATAACACCAATCGACAAAAGAAATTCTAAGAGCATGGACTACTATATTTTTTTAATGACACTGGAATTTTTTTTTGTAAGAAATAAAACCAAACAAAAAAGCAAAGAAACTTTCATAAACACGAGGGAAACATGTGACAGACAAATCATACAATTCCACTCAATCACTTACTTCTATATTTTTACTATTTGTTTTTCTGTTTTCATGGAGGATCTGTATGTTAGCTTAATTTACATGTTGAAAAATATTTCTGTGTCAGTGAAAACATGTACTCTTCCTACTATAATACTCTTTCTACTGTCATTTACTAGATACATGTCTAAATCTGTCACAATTAAAAACAAGTCATGAGTAATATCATATTTATAGGTGGGCGAATTAGTGATTCCAACTTCAATTTATATTTATTGTTCAATTTACAAAATATTAACCATAATGCGAAAACTTAAATATTATTATATATCATTTTTTTAAAACGTCATCACGTCAAAGACATCTAATCCCCAAATTCTATGTCTAAAAGTATTAAAGACACCAAAATAAACAAATAGAGTAGTTTGTGTCAAATATTAAGGACATCGTGTCATGATCGAGAGAATCCAACAAGTGTCATGATCTAGAGAATCCAACACAAACTAGAATAAATAGCTCACCTTGGGACCTGATGTGCTGGAGAGTGGCTAGAGCTAAGGGCGAGTCGAAGTAGCTGGTACATTAATTGTACTCCACAAAGGAAGAAAAAGAAAAATTCAAGAAGGAGTCGGTACAGGGCAATATATACCGAGTAGACATCATAAGCCGACTCAAAATAGAAATTAACATGCAATAAGTTAGTATAAAATCAATTATAGCACTTAGCATGTGGCGATCAACAAACAATATGAACAAGTGACAACAACATCGATGCAAGTACATAGTTAGTCACAATAAAAAGAACACACTTGAGGACTCATGCATCCATACCACTCTTTTGAGAAATTTGTTCTTTGAGATGGAGTACATTAAGTTAATTTAATATGTTTTGCTTTAATGTAACCGTGTCAGAACGTGAACCTGATCCAATAATATTGTGTCATTCGTGACACCCGATCCAATACTATCGTGTCGGCTCGTGGTATTCGATCCAAATATATCGTGTCGATTCGTGGCATCCGATCCATTTATATTATGCGGCTCATAGCACTTGATCCAACAACATAGTTAATTTCTTATTCTTTATCATCACTTTACACTTAATTCACAATATTTCCTCAAGTTTTCTTTATTCAAGACATTATTTTAATAGAAGAAATTCAGGATTATGAATTTCACGATCTTGAAATTTCAGACCAATCACAAACAACACATAATTATCCAAATCACACCAATCAAGTACATAAAAAATTTCACAATATCGCTCAATGAATATCAATCACTATAGAGTCTCTCTATCACATAAAATAAATCATAACATACCTCCATCGTAGAATCGAGGTCAAACAAGCTAATTTTCCAATGCTTTTCTTTTCATGAATGCATTAGTACGTTTTCAGTCTATCAAGTATACAATATTCATAAGCAAATAAATCCGTAGACACCAATATTACTATATATTTAGTCTAGATTCCAAAACTCACCAAAATCTATAATTAGATTCCTTAATTTTGATACCAACTAATATATCAACTTTCATAAGTTCCTAATTTTTCAAGTCTATGATTAACTCTCAATTCCTCCAATTATCATAACTTTGATGAAATTCGTATAATATAATATGCTAATATTTAATTACCTAATCCACTATATTAAAATTTGAATAATAATGTAATAACTAAATAAAATTAATTAATTTCGAATATCAATGAGATATCATGAAACAATTGGCATGCTATCATACTTCTAATAATGAAGCAATGCCTAAACCATATTCTCATTTATTCTACTACCATTCTTAAGGCTAACTCATGATTGTCATTCGTTAATTGACCACACCCAATTTTATCAATATTTGTATCCAATCAAATTTCACCAATTCATTTTTCGTTCAAACTAATATTATTAACATAATATTGCCCTTATAAAGAGCAATCAATGCATGCATATCTCAAAATTAAAGTTTATTTGAATGATTTTTACCTGAAGCCTTTATACATTTTATTACTCTGCGTCTATATGCCACCGATGCGCAAGTGAGTTTTTGTTGTTCTCCATTTCTTGTTATAATTAAAATAATAAAAATCTTCTTTACTTATTCTAATAAATGGGTCACTGGCAAGGGTATTAAATAAATTATGAATTTAGTGCATTGTTTGCTAATTAATAAAAAATATTATTTGATAAATACAACCACCTAAAATACTGTTAATAATTAAAAATTCTCTTTTAGAATTTCTGGGAAGGGTCAAAAGAGTACCTAGTGAGTCTACTTTAGCAAAATATGATATGTACGGATACTACCTTGACAAATATGATCTTCTTTTTTCGTAATGAGGATATACCAGATTTCATGACATAGATCTCATGGTCTTAATGTTAGTTAAAATTAATATCCCACAAAACAAGTATATGTTTCTTCAAATGTTTTCTTATGTCTCTTATTTTAAATATGTTTACCGTAGACACGTAATTTTTAATCGAACATAAAATTTTACACTAATTTTAATTTCTTAATATTTTTTTTATGTCTAAGTTAGATATTTTAATTGTCTTATTTTAATAAGTTTCTTTTAAAAGATTTGAAAATAACAAAAAATATGTGTTTCACTTTTAATTTAGTATTTCTTAATTATAATTGATAATTAGCTTCTTAATTTTTGTTAGTTGAAAAAATAATTATATTATATTATATTACAGTATTGTATAAAAAATAACCTAAACCTACCCCAATCACCACACTTATCCCTTCTAATTACCACAATTCCACTACCCCAACACATCCACACACACGTACAACAAAACTCCACTTCCCCCCTCAAACTACACACTACACACACGATACACGCCCACGCCCACGCCCACGCCCACGCATACTACTACTATCTTTTACATATACCCAACAATCAGAAGAGGAAAAAAAATACAGACTACACACGCAAAAAGAAAAAAATATTCACAATCTACAACAATTTGCACAAGAAAAACCGCACAGAAAAAAAAAGAAAATCAGCAAAAAGGGACAACACTCAAAAATTACCTACGCACAATAATAAAAAATTTATGGGTGTTTTAATCGAGCTTTGGTCAAATCCAACGGTACTTATTTTCTTCTTTTGAGGTTCCACTTTATCTTTTATTTTTATTTTATTTATGGAATTTAATGTAATTATGTGATAATTTTTTTAAAATAATTTTGTTTCATATTGAAATGAATAGTATCATGTTGAGTTTATTTTGAGATATTACATAAACTGCTCACATGATTAGTCATCTTGAGTTAGCAAATCTCTAAAACATGAATAAAAATCTTATGTCAATTGCCTATTTAAATTTATGTATTTTTGATTAATGAGTCATTATCCAATAAACAAACAAATGAGTTATATTATTAAACTTGAATTTACTCCAATTTGGGTTGGTGGAATCTTTTGATATGCAGATTAATTTTATTAAAAATAATTATTGATTGATATATTATAGGAATATAAAGATTAGTTGTCTTCAATTCACAAAAATAAGAAAAAGAATTTTTAATACTAAATGAGTTTTAGGCACGTTAAAAATATTTGTTTCAATTAAGAATGTGATTGCACATCTTTTTGAGACATTAAAAGACAAAGGATGTGTGACACAAGGATGTGTGACACACCTTGTCCAATAATACAATTAACCTTTATTAATCTAAAGTTGAGACTTCTAGACAAAAAATATTAAGTGTGATGCTAAGAAGGCAGTTGTACCTCTAAGTGTCTAGACCAAGAATGCGGCTATGCATCTAGGTTGAGCCTAATAAGAATTCAACAATAAAAAATAATAATAAACAAACCATGGCCTGTAGATACAAATTATCCGAAAACATATTAAGGTAAGTACAAGCCAATAAAAGCGACCGTGCTAGAACCAGGGGACACGAGGGATGCCTAATACCTTCCCCTCGGTCAACAGAATTCCTTATCTGAATTTCTATTTCGCAGACAAAATAAAGAGTCATTTCCTTTTGATCAGGGATTAAACAAAAGGTGACTTGGAACACCATAGCTCAATTCCAAGTGATGACTTTGAAAAAGTAAAATAATTCCTAAATCAATGTCGTCACTTAAATTGGAAAAACTCTTAGCGCCGTGTGAAAAGGGTTGTGACGTGTACCATATTGTATAAGTTATATGTTTTTACTTCCTTAAACCTTCCATATGATCAAATGTTGGTCATGCAACTCAATCATCATGTCTATTTATTCATATTGCACCATACTTAGTACATTCCGTGTACCA
The DNA here is from genome assembly GCF_001406875.1 of Solanum pennellii. Classification (NCBI taxonomy): domain Eukaryota; kingdom Viridiplantae; phylum Streptophyta; class Magnoliopsida; order Solanales; family Solanaceae; genus Solanum; species Solanum pennellii. Next base: position 72,746,519 of record NC_028637.1, on the reverse strand, counting down.
GTGCATACATTTGCTTATCGTGTTTCACTAATGTATGGTGCGACGTTCCTACCTCTCACGATCGTGGATAGCTGAACATTCTATCAGATTCAAGAGTTGGTGATTCCTCATGTCTAGAGGATCGATACACATTTACTTAATTTCTTTCTTTCTTTTGTTTTTAGATGATATATGTGGTGAATAGTTACGCCTAACCACTTGTTTTGATGTTTACATAGCCTGTTAAGACTAAGTTAGACTTTCGCATTTTAAAACTCTTTGATATGATAATGCTTCTTTTGAAATCTTTATCCCTATGATCTTGTATGATGTATGCTAAGTGACTTGTATAGGGACTTTCAGGGTTCTATAGCCATGTTACACATAGGATATACTTGAATCGTGACAAGTGAGTATCTTGTCATTCGTTAAGTTTATAGAATCTCGTATTCCATTGTTCAATGTGTAAAGAAGTAACGAGATATGAGGATGGGTTTGGATTATTCATATGCCATGTTGCTAATGAGGAAACTTGATGGTTTATTGATGTATGATTGTTGATAATTGTTTGGTTTAAATGTGGTGACTCATTTGATAATTTAACTCTATTATGTTGATATGGCTTGTATATTTATATGTAAATCGTCATTTGTCATATTTTTGTAAACAATCATACTTGTATTGGTTTTAAAGCAGTATGATGAGATTATTGTGATAAAAATGCCAATGGAAAATGGTTGTTGCAAGTTCTATACTGAGGGGTTGAGCCACACGCACCATGCATGTTCTATATTAAGGGTTGGGCCATACGCTCCGTGGAAGATGCATGTACTGATAATTTTTCCATAGGTTCCGGTCTGAGTCTAAATGGATGTGTATCGTTAGATAGATATGCATAGCCTTACATGATATGTTAATTTGTTGCATTGCACATCCTTACCATCAATGAACTTGTGTGTGCTGTTTAACAACTTTTTATTGTTGATCATTGTATCTATGTTTATGACATTTTCCTAGTGAAAATGTGGTCATTGTGCTATATATTATTCAAATAGGAAATTGATAGGTTGTGATGAACTTTTATGAAGGTTGTAGTTATGTGGAGATTCAATTAGAGCATTAGGAGTACTCGTATTCTATAATACTTTGCTTTGAATTTAGGAGTTTGCTTGTTGAGTACCATTTTACTTGGTACTCATTCCTTCTTCTACATTTACGTAAGTTATGATCCATGATCTTTGTGATTCTCTAAGTTCTTCCTGTGGAGATTTTAGAGGTAGTTTTTTGTCATTCCAGCGGTTCCTCTTACTCCCATATATTGTTCTACTTTTAAAAATAATGTCATTTGAGACTTTGATATATCGTGAGTTTACAGTATTTTTGATACAATTTTACTTAAGAGTTTTGTGTGTCTAGGGCCATATTGTAATAGGAATCAATGTTTTTGTGAAATATTTGCAGGATATAGGCTTGGATTTGGAAGTGTGAGATGACACCTAAAAATTTGTAGAAGGATCTATCCATGGAGATGACCTACGGACCGTAGGTCCAGTCACGGTCCGTAGATGGGTAGCATAGATAGAGCATCAAGGAAGTCTGACTAAGAGTGAAAGTAAAAATGCAAGTCATAGATAGTAGATTGACCCACGGGCCATCCTGCACATCCATAAAATGGTTCAGAGAAGTTGAAGTTGTAGAACCTGATGAAATTCCTAAATATGGATCCATGGAAGAGGACCCACTGCACATCCGCCGATTGTATCAGGGAGTGAAGGTTCCAACCTCTGCAAGAAATTTTTATAAGTGTGGACCAACGGAGGTGACCTACAAACCGTAGGTCAAGCCATGTCTTGTAGGTCGAAGTCGTCGATCAAAGCCGCGTTTAGAAAGTTTATTTCTTTATTGTGTTTCCTTTTTGTTTAGGACATATTTTTTAATAAATAGGGTATGTAAATGGGGTTAGACATTATTGTATACTTTTAGTTCTTGATATTTTATTAGGAATAACTTGCAAAATTTAGCAATTTGAATTCTGAATTCTGGTTTATAAGATTTTTACTTTGAAATTCAATTGAAATTACAAGTTTCTTCTACTCAATGCATAAGTTCATGAATTCTCTTTACAAAAATATGAATTGTGTTGTTTCAAGCATGGGTAACTAAATCCACAACTACAATTATGTTAACCATGAGCAATTAACAACGAATGCATAATAACTAAGTAATTCTTGACAAGTGTTGATGCATGTATTGATAATTCTTTCACTTAGAAATCTTTTTTAAAGAGTGCATGCGTTAGAAGTCGCCTTGTTGCTACTTTCCATACCAAGGAGTTAGTTAATGAGACAAGAATTATCAACATAGATTTAGTGTGATACTATCTAATAGTCTAATGTCAATTAGTGTGATGGTGAAAATAAAGTCATACATTAATGTGATGTCTAATTTGAGATAAATATAGGGGTAGTAAATTATACACACGTAGCCGGACCAAGGTGCGGGGTGAAATTTCCTATTTAGAAGACCAATCACTTAGGATGCATATCTTACCAACTTTTCATGTGATACACTAAGAAAAGATAACTATTATTAGGATTACCGCGTTAAGAGCTTATGGAGAACACGTACAAGTTTCTCTCTCTCATTGATTAAAAAAGCTTGAATGCAACTTACTTGTTACTTAACAACAATCGGCTAATTGCTACACAAATCCCCCATTAATTACTTGTTTCGGAAATAAATTGACTAAGCGAATATAATAGTGAGTTAAGTTTAAGTCTAAATTATATTCCTCATGGGATCAACCCCAACCTACAAGTTGGGTTCTTTATTTGAAAACGATAACTTATACTTCTTTGGGGGAGGTGTTATTATGAGCATATCAAATTTTGGTGCCGATTTTGGGGAATAAGGATTTTAGATTATGTTTAATTACATTATTGAACTTAAGTGAATTATTTCCTAATTTAAGTTTACTTTGTTTTTGTTTTTCACAGGCTCCTACTCTAGTGTAGGCCAAGTACACGGAGTCGAGGTAAACCATTGACCCCATACGATCCACAGTGAATAAATATTTGAGAAAAATTAATATCAAAGGGGTGAAAATCAATCATATCGGAGAAAATCTAGGTGAGAAAGTTGAGTTTCAGCCTCCTGGGGCTATTAATGAGAATGCTCAGGTTCCTGGTGATAATTTACTTGGAGATGCATTGAGGTTGCAGGATCCATTAAAACTAAGACTGTGTGAAAACTACAGGGTCGAGTTTAACACTGTTGAATCAGAAAGACCCATTATTCTCCCTCCACTACCTCCAGGGCATACATTGTGGTGACAAGCAATCTTTCTTTCAACTAGAGCGTTGTTTTCAGGGATGGCTTCGGAAGATCCACATAAGCACATGGCCAGGTTGAGAAGTATTTGCAAAAGTTGTGTGGGCTGATCAGAATTAGATATGAACATCATAGGGTTGAGATTCTTCCCTTTATCATTGACTGGTGATGCTTCAATATGATTTTATGAGCTTTAGTACAACTCTATTCACACATGGGACAAATAGCATCAAGTGTTCATGGCGAAGTATTTTCCATTGTCCAAGAAGCTTAATCACCAGGACAAACTGAACAACTTCGTGGAACTAAATGAAGAGTTTGTTAGTAGTTCATGGAATAGGTTAATTACATTCACAAGAAGTGTTTCGAATCACCACATTGATGATGAGTCACTGAAGGTTTATTTCTATAGAGGTCAGGACGACAATGGTAAGGTTACGGTTGATACTATTGCTGAAGGATCATGTAGTGAGTGCACTTTTGAGGAGATCGCTGAGAAAATGGAGAATATTTCCCAAAATAATAAATATTGAAGCACTCGAAAGTCAAACACCGGAAGAAGCACATTTGCAGTTCAAACTGCGCCTAGTCAATCTGCCGATGACATTCAAGAGAAGATTGCTCATATAAGTACAAAACTTGGGTTGGTGTTGAAACATGTAAGTGGACCACCACCACTAGGTGAGAAATGCTACTATAAGAAGGATGCTTTCTTGGTGAATGATTAAACAAGGGGTTTCCAAGCCAATACCTAAGGTTCCAATTCGGATGATTGGCGCCAAGGTCAAGGAAATCAAGGTTGGAATTATGGTAACTACAATTGAGAGGGTATCTATGTATGATATGGTAGCTACAATTGCGACAATATCTATAATCGAAATAACTATGACAACCAAAATGAGAGAGTTGGGCCTTATGTTCCACTTGAAAATTGAAAATCTTGTTATAGTGAAGCTAAGGGTAGTATGTCATGGACTGAGTATATGATGCAGAAGATGATGAAGAGGTTTAATTCGACTCATGAGAATGTGAAGGAGATGCTAAATGACTTGTCTAAAATTGGTCAAAAAGTTGATGCCCATGCTGTGTCAATAAAGCAACTCAAGTAGTAGATGAATTAATTGTCATTTACAGTAAACCCACGTCAGCATGGAACATTTCCTAAAAACGCCATCTAGAATTCAAAGAATGATGGATGTTGTATGAAAGTCACTACTCGAGGGATAAATAGACCCTTGATCTGCATATGCCGTCTGAGGTTGAAATTGTGGTTGACAAAGATGATGATGAGATTGAGGTCACTCGAGTGTCCAAGAATGCGACAAAGAAGGAAGAGGAGGTAACCCAAAAATTTGTTCCCATTCCTAGACCTCCACCTCCATTTTCACAAAGGTTGGTAATTAAGAAGAATGAAGAAGGAAAATACCGCAAGTTTACCACTATGTTGAAGTAGCTTTCCGTCAATGTTCCGTTGATAGAGATTTGGAGAAAATGCCTATGTATGTGAAATTTATAAAGAATTTGGTCAATAAGAAGAGGGCCTTCACTTTTGAAATTGATGATAATCATAGTATTGAGCACCAAAAGGAGACTAAATTCTCTTATGCAGGAGGTAGTGAAAAAGGAAATTATCTAGTGGTTGGATGCTAGAGTCATTTATCCCATTGCATATAGAAGTTGGGTTTGTCTTTTTCAGTGTGTTCCCAAGAAAGGTGGGATGACTGTGGTTCCTAATGTGAAAAATGAGCTTTTTCCAATGTGACTAGTGACTGGATGGAGAGTATGCATGGACTATCAGAAATTAAATGCTTGGACAGAAAAAGACCACTCCCCTATGCCATTCATGGATCAGATGCTAGACCGCCTCGCTGGTAAGGGTTAGTATTGTTTTTTTGATGGTTATTTGGGCTACAATCAGATTCTCATTGCTTCAGAATACCAAGAGAAGACCACATTCACTTCCCCTTACGAGACTTTTGCTTTCAAATGGATGCCATTTGGGTTGTGTAATGCTCCAACGACCTTTAAGCGTTGCTTGATGTCGATATTTCATATATGGTGAAGGAAACTATTGAGGTATTTATGGATGATTTTCCCATGGTAGGTGACTTATTTAATGTCTATCTTATGCATTTGGCTGAGGTACTAAAGCGGTGCGAAGAGTGTAATCTTATGCTCAATTAGGAAAACTGCTACTTCATGGTGAAAAAGGGGATCATTCTGGGTCATCAATTTCTGAGGGTATTGAAGTTAATAGAGATAAAGTTGAGGTACTAGAAAATCTTCCACCACCTATCTTTGTAAAGGTGTTAAAAGTTTTCTTGGGCATGCGTTCTTTTATAAGAGGTTTATCGAGGATTTCTCCAAAATTCCACATCCTTTATGAAAGTTACTCGAAAAGGACTTTAAGTTTTACTTTGATGATTATTGTATGAGAGAATTTAGAAAGTTGAAAGAAAATCCAGTTTTCACACCTAGCATTATTTCCCCATATTTGGGGCAACTATTTGAATTGATGTGTGGTGCGAGTGTAGTGGCGCTTGGTATGGTATTGGGACAGAGGCGATAGAATATTCTTCATCTTATTTACTATGCCAGCAAAGCTCCGAGTGTGGCTTAAAAGAACTTTAAAGTGAGTGAACAAGAACTCCTTGCAGTGTTTTTCACATTAAAGAAATTCTGATCATACTTCTTGTTACTAAGGTCATAGTGCATATTCACCATTCTGAATTGAGGTACCAAATGACTAAAAAGGATGCAAAACGGAGGCTGATTAGATGGGTATTGTTGCTGCAAGAGTTCAATTTTGAGGTGAAAGATAGAATGGGAGTTGCCGATTATTTGTCTACATTAGAAGAGGAAGATATTCTCAAGCTAGGAGATGGGGCTGAAATTAATGGTGTTTTTCCAGATGAATATGCATTGTCTGTTTCTCATAATCTTATTCCTTGGTTCACAGACTTTGTTAACTACTTTGAAAGTGATCTATTTCCATCAATTTTGTCTTTTCACCAAAGGAGAAAGTTTATGCATGATGTGAAGAAGTTCTTTTGGGATGAGCCTTATTTGTTCCGTATTTGTGCTAATGGGATTATTCGTCACTGTGTGCTCGAGGTAGAGATGATGCGTATACTAGAGGCGTCTCATTCATTGCCTATTGGTGAACATCATAGTGGTATTCAAACTTCTCATAAGATATTACAGTGTGGGTATTATTGGCCTACCATCAACCAAAATGCTCATGATTTTGCCAAGTCTGTGATCATTTCTAAAGAGAGAAGGAGGAATTTCAAAGAGGCAAGAGCTACCTATGAATCAAAATTGATGATTCAGTGTTTGATGTATGTGGCCTTTTTTTTTATGGGTCCATTTATGAATTTACAAGGGATGAAACATGTTTCTGTTGTGATTGATTATGTGTCAAAATGGGTGAAAGCAATTGCGCTTTCAAACAATGAAAGGAAAAATGTCACCGCATTCTTGAAAAAGATTAACTTCTCTAGATTTGGTATACCTAGGGCGATTATTAGCGATGAATGTTCCCACTTTTGTAAAATTTGTTCAAGGTGTTGCTAGATAAATATGGAGTCTGTCACAATGTAGCTACTCCTTACCATTGACAGTCTAGTGCGCAAGTTGAAGTGTCAAACAGAGAGATAAAGCAAATCCTTGCAAAGACTTTGAATGCAAATAGAATTGATTGGTCAAGGAGGCTTGATGATGCTCTACGGGTCTATCACGTAGCATTCAAGACTCCCATAGGTATGTTGCCCTACCAACGTGTATATGGAAGTCATTCCATTTAGTGGTAGAGCTAGAGCACAAGGCTATGTGGGCATTATAAGTTGAATTTGGATTGGGTGCTGCATCGAGTCAAAGAGTGAAGGACATGAATAAACTTGATGAGTTTTGCCTAAAAGCATATGAAATTTCAGCCTTGTACAAGGAGAAGATGAAGAAGTATCAGGATCAAAAAATTGAGAAGCGTGAATTATTGGGGTAATCTGGTGCTTATATTCAATTGAAGGTTGTGCTTGTTTACTGAAAGCTCAAGTCCAAGTTGACCGGGCCATTCAATGTCACTAAAGTGTTGGTCGATCTCGAGAATAAGGATGAACAATGTTCAAGTTGTACGAGCAAAGAATCAGATTCTACATGGGCCGTTAGAAAGCGTGCAAGAAGTGATTGAGACCTATTATCTTGATGAATTCTGAGTAATCAAGGGGCTTGCCTTTTGCCGTGAAGTTAAATCAAGCACTATTGTGGAGGAAACCCAAGATGTACAATCTAGCCAACTATAGTTTTTTCTTCTTGATTTAGGAGTTTTCTTATTTTATTTCAATTTATGTAATTCTTTAAGATAGGTGTTTCATTATTGTATTAGTGTTGGCAAGATTTATCATAGGGTCTATGCCTAAAATGTGTACATAAAATATAACAAGAAAGTCCTAATGGATTCGCTGTGTGAAGGGATAACCAAATATGACGAAAAAGCTTGGGTAAAGGTCTACAGACCACATCGATGGTCCGTGGAACCATTAATGGACCGTGAATGACGTTCATAGACCCCATGTAAGTTCTCTAATATTCTAAGTGTCAGGTGACCTACGGACCGAACCTACATGCCGAAGGTCGACCTACAGACCATAGATGGGTCTCGTGTGTCCAACCTAGGGTTATTGGAAACCCGACCCGAACCCCCTTTTGATACATACCCTTCATATTAAATTCGTCCCCCACTACCCAAATTCCTTCCTAATCATTTCTAACCCCTACAAATTCCTATACTCCCATATTACTTCCCTACAACACTCTCAAATCTCATAAATCACTCCCCTCTCCATAATTCTCTTTTTCTCTCCCAAAATCACCCTATTTTTCCCCTAATAGAGAGTTTTCACTTTGAGTTTTATGTCAAGGGCTTGTCAAAGCGTCTAAGAGAATCATTGAAATCACACACTCACCTACTTTGCTTACTTGTAAGGTAAACATACTTCACCCTAACTCTGAATTTCATTTTTCATTGTTAAAATCATGAAGTCACGAAATGGATCTTGACCTTGGATTATTTTTTAAATTAAATTACATGTTTGATTATAGTTAGAAAATACTCTTGGAATGATGGAATGTGAATGTGTTATTCATTTTGACCAAAATATCTCAATTAATAGGCCAAATTGGAAATTTTGGCTTCGGGTTCACAAGTTTTGGTATGATAATAGGTTAATTCTTGTGAAAAAGCAACCCTAATCACTTTTTGAAATGTAATCGTTGAATGAAATGGCACACAAGAAATTTATCTGAAATATGGCACAAAACTGGCCCACGAGATCTCGCTTACAGACCTTAGGTCATTCTATGGACTGTAGGTCAGGTCTGTGGGTCATAAGCACGCATTTTTTTGTTAAGTGTGAAATCACAGAGTTGGACTACGGTTTGTCGTTCCGTCGACAAGCAATTTTTCACATCCGTGGTTTACATCAGAGACCCAATTTTTTTGGGTGTGTTTTGTGCTTGTTTTGGTACTAACAAAGCTTCCAAAGGTACCATGCCCCCCCAAAAAGCTCCGACCTACGCCGCTAAGGGATAATCAAAATTTGTTGCACCTTCTATCTAGATAATCTGCGAGAATACAAATATTGAGTATACATATGTGGAGTATGTACCGCCTCTTACCAGAACATCTCCCACTGCACCATGCACTACACGGAACTAAACCCGATGTATGATTTTCGATGTGGTGAGTGCCCCCCAATATGATGAGGGGTCCACAACAATCGGTTGACTGGTTGTCTCAGAGTCCGCATCCGCATGCGGCTCCACCTCTGTGTCTGGCTCCACCTATAATGGCATAACTTCCTCGACATCTAAGTCTAATAGTGACACTCCAGTGCCCCCAATACTGACCTTGAACAAGTAGCCGAGGATCCCAATCGATGGTGTGTGAATGGACAATATCAAATCTACGGGGATGCTCATGTGCTGAATGAAAAGAGAAAGATGGATAGATTTGTCATAGAGTAGTACCGATTCTCACAGGCAGCCTCCACACCGCACCTGCCATCCACAATTTCTTCCAGAGGCATAGGTGCGAATAGATGGACCGTAGACCAGGGTCCTTCACCGAGGAGATAGTTTGGGAGTTCTGCGCTTCCTACATTGACAAACGAGAAAATCCCGCTAGCGACTCTTTACTCATGACAACACTAGTGCGTGGATTTTCAGTTGATGTATTTGAGACAACTCTCTGTAGAATCCTTATGGTCTAGGCCACACCCTTCCTATCAACATTACTAAATTTGACAGTCACATGATTATTGTTAGGTGTGGGGAATTTCAAATGAATTTCGATCAGAAGGAGTCTCTTTTGTATTGGTTAGCCCGTTAAATTGGTACAGAATGTAGAGCGTGTCGAGTGAGTCCATACCTAAGCTCGGGAATCAAGAAGTCCACATGATGTTTGATACCAAATTCTTCTGGTTGTTGGTGAGAAACCGAGTGTCCCCTACTCAAGTAAATAATGTACTTACTTGGGACCACACACTTATGGTTGCAATTTTCTTTGCTGGTCTGGAGGTTGATTTTTCCTACATGCTTATTGCGAAGATACATGAGAGGGATTTCAAGGCCACCATCAACCTGCCTTTCTCATGCCTTATATTCCAACTTTGCAGGGATGTAGGATTACCATTCCAACACTGTGACTAGTTGGTACAGAAAACTAAGACTGTGGATATTGGCTTGATTTAGGATGAGGCTAATGTAGCTGAACCTCAGAGGGAGCCACATGTTAAGTTGCCACCGCTAGTGATGATCTTGTTCCGGATGTTGTACAGATGTAGACGGATGACCCCATTGTTATGACCACAATAGCAGACACTTAGGCTCCTCTTTCACTGGGTGCAAATCAAGCCCCTAGCTCTTCCAAAGCCACTTCTTCCTCTGGTCCACTCTCATCCCTCTAGACTGAGTCTAGAAGTTGGAGGTGCAGATGGCAATGCTGCTTCAACATGTGAAGCCTTGGATGCACTGTTCATTAGCAGAGTTCGAGGCGCGGATGGAGAACCTCATGGATCCGAAGGTGCAGATCGTTCATAAGCTCTTGGATGCTTTCGAGAAGTGAGTTTTTTAGAGGCTAGCCCCGACTATGGATTTGACTACCTTCAAGAAGGAGGTAGCGAGCCTCTGTGCTGACATGGATGTACTTCTTTCTCCCCTATAGACTGAGCCTGAGTTCTCCCTTATGGTACTGGTTGATAATATGGTGTTGAGTGCCCTATTAGCTGATACTATGCTGCCACAACCCTCTTTTTGTGCTGCTGGGAAGCGCCCCCTGCTCAGGTCATACTTCTGATTATGTTGAGGCCAAGAGACAGAAGAAGTGAGAGCGCGAGCAAACAGAGTAGTCTTGGCAGACATCTATAGTGGATTAGGATTTGAGAGAGCAGCGATCCAGAGCGGTTGAGGTTGGTAATTTGAGGTTTTTGAGCACTATTGAGGGTGATACTATTTGGAGAGTAGGTGATAGCACTATTGAGGGATCTATTATGGTGAGAGTTGATGACAACACTACTGAGGGTGCTGAGGTGGTAGACGGGAGCGCTACTAATGGCATTCCACGTGTTGATACAATGGTCTACGGTAAACCAGACCCACCCACTACTTGATTAGTATTTGACACATATACACCATAGGTTTGCTTCACCCAATCCTTTACTTTTTATTTTTTGTGCATTGGGGACGATCACACTCTATTTTTTTAGGGGTAGGGTAAAAATATTCTGAGTGATAGGGTGAAGTCTGAGTAAACCCAACTCATAATCCTCTCTTTTGTTTTCCTGCCTGTGTTCTTTTCCCCGAGAAAAGTGTTTCAATTTCTATTGAACCGACATGCTTAGGAATGTATTTGTAGGACTAGGTAGAAAAATTAAAGCATAATGTTATAAAAAACATGAAAAAAAAGATCCCTGTCAAATTTTTTTAAAATGTGCTAGATCGATAGTTTTGATGATCTACACATGTTGGATCTCATTGTGACATGATAGGTAACTGATTTAAAATCATGACTTGAGATAAAAGTTGAACGGGGTGATTTGATAACGAAATAATGTGCCAAAAGTGTGCGAGAAATAGAAGTTCAATCCGTTCGTTCTAATCTAGAACTTGCCCTATTGATCTTGCTAAGATGATCTAGGCTAAAAGTTAGGAAGTGATCATAGGCCCTTGTTTAAATTAGTCCACTTAATTCTAAAATGAGTCGGCCAAATGAAATCAATTCTCCCTTTGATCCAAATTTTTGATCCTTAAATAGACAATTTTTTGATTCACCTAACTCACCTTCACTAAAATAATTGTCTTGGCCCCGGTCTCCTTGGACATGTGCATCTTGACTTAGGCCAAAATCCTGAGGTGAGGGTGGCTAATTCAAACATTACCTTGATCTTGGCCCTGGTCCGACATCGGATATTATACACCTCAACTAACGTAAAATCCATAAGTTGAGGTTGCTATGAAAGAGGAAACTGAATGAAAAAAGAGTATGAAAAGAGTTCTGTGTTGAAAAGAGAAAAAGTAAAGATAAAAGAGGATGCGACTTTATACAGAAGAACCAAAAACGTGAAAAATAAAAGTGCTGAAAAAAATCTTGAAAAACAAAGTGAAAAATAAGAGCCACAAAGTCAAAAGTCACATCCATGTTGAAAAGAGTCAAGGGAAAGAAAGTAAAATGAAAGGATGTCAAAGATAGATTGAGAAAAGAGGTAAAAGCCAATGTAAAGTTGAGGAGGTCCAAAAGTCACTAAGAAGTGCCCAAATGTACCATGATGAGTCCACGATCTAGAATCATTTAGGGCTTTATTTTAATAGATTTAGTGTTATCAAATGCATACTCTGTAGCAATAATTGATGAAAATCCTTGATTTTCAGGGATTTGTATTAAGGAACAATGTATGGACACTAATGAGTAAAATGGAACAAGGCAATTGAAAGAATGAAATAAAGGGAAACTGAGGATCGCCTAAGCCGTTGGGCTAGTGGTCGAATAGCCATAGTCTCTCATAATGTTCCAGTGTTACTAGCCCTTAAGGAGAAAATCAAGTCTCCGATAAAAAGGAGCATTCGGTGAGTCGCCGAATGATTCCGCGATGCACTACCTTATCTATCAAAGTTACAGAACTTGAAGATGCTTATGGCAAAAAAAAAGTCGATCGTACTGACCGAAGATGGATCACCGAGTGAATCGGGGATCCCAACTAACTGCATCGAGTGGATTTTAGAATTTTTAGCTTAGTATCATTTTTCTATCTGAGCTTTTGTTAAATTATTTTATTGTTCAGTTTTTAAGTTTGAGAGTACCAACTGAATATAGAAACAATGAAACCCTTATATTTGAAGATTTCCAATTCCATGAAATTGGAAGTGGTTATTGAATATTCTTCATCTTAGACCCATGTAACGAAAATATTAACCTTACCCAGTTGATGGAAACACAATTTGGTAACGATTTCTTGCTTTTTACTATGTCTCAAACCCCAATTCTTGGGGTGTGATTATGAGTTAATTTATCTGTTGGGTATTGCTATTTGATAGTGTAAATGCTTTCATTATGTAATTATTGATTAATCTAAATGGTTAGAGTTGCAAATGCAATTTTACCTCGTATTTTTGGCTTCCTCGAGAGAGAGGTTTTAAAACTAAGATTACTAAATTTATGGTCTATGGGTATTGGGTTGTCATGGGTACAACTCGAGGGAGTGAATCCTAAACCCTTTTCCACACATTCTACTCGAGAGAGTGAACTAAAACAAATGTTTTTCTTAATTGATGATTATTGGTGTTTGAGAGAAACCAATTTGATTCAGGATAAACTGCTCGAGAGAGAGTTTACCCCACTAAATTCTAGATTATTCACTGATTTACAACTATTCGCTATTAACTGCATTTACCCAATTTTTTACCTTATTCTATAATACTGTCACATCCTAAGAATCCCATCTCAATATTTGTATTTTTGTGTTATTTACTATTTTAGTTGATACTTGAATACAAAACACCTTCTGATATTTGACAATGGTGTCACCCTATCATTTGAGCTATATTTTTATTCAAAAATGTTTTTAGCTATGATTGACTTGAAAATATTCATACTTGGCTTTTGATTCTCAAAACCACTCCCTGTGGGAACGATCCCAATCCTTGGTTGAGTTATATAACTGCTAGCAATTGTTGGCACTTGAACTAGAAGTAGTGATTTGATAGCGTGAATGTCAAAATGGCGCCGTTGCTGGGGAGTGGTGTTATTTCAGAATGTTTAGTTAAGTTGAATTTTGTTTTGTTTGTTGCTGCTTTGAAATAAAAGAGGTGATTAGATGGATTTTCCTACATTAGAAGTGATTATGTTTCATGATAATATTCTAACCTCCAGGCAATTGGAAGGTGAACCACTTCATGAGTCGTGGATGAGGTTTAAAACACTTCTAATTCAATGCCCAATTAAATTCCCGATGTATTCCTTCTGGAATGTTTTTATATAAGTTTTGGTCCATGGAATAGAGTGTTGGATGATCAACTTATCATAGGTGGTCTAGTACAACAACCCTATGTGATATAAACCCAACTATGTGACCACCTGACTGCGACCAACCAAGAAAAAGAGAGGAACTTCAGCTAAGCAGCCTTGTACTCCGCTTGATGTGTTAACGAAGAAAATTAAGGAGCTTGAAGTCCATTGCAAAAAGAAGGATCAATATGTTCCTTCTCATGAGAAAAGAGAACTTTTGAACAAGAAGGATGGAAAAATCGAGCAATGCTTACACTTATTCTCCGAAAAGCCAATGCACATGATAGGGTACTAGAGGAGTTAACGGATAATGTCTTGATTTTTAACCAGATGACTCCTCCCATTCTATGCTCATTCAACAACTAGGATCCCTACCTCAGAAATCTAATGACCTAATCTAGAGCCTCTTGTGATGTCTAATGACATAAAAAGGATGCAAATGATGTTTTTAGACCTAATATATTGTAACTAACTTAATATGAAAGTTTTAGTGCATAAACGTCAAGAAACGACCATGACGTCTAGAAACTTGTAAATTGGACTAGTATGGTCTTAGGTCTTGTGTTGAGGTTTTGTAGTGTTTTATGAAGACTAAATCTTCTAAAAATAATTTATTTACGTAAAATAACATGTTTAGGGTCCAAAAGTCTAGGTACGATCCCCCAAAAACCATCCCATGGCTTGGACCTAGAAAGTTGTCGAAAGGCAGCAAGACTTAAGGATGCCATTGATGTACTGTCAATGGATCCAAGGGGCGTGGATTCACTTTGTGAGTTGAGACTTAGTATCATAACATAACCCTCCCTAACACCCTTCTCATACTAAATCTACAAAGTGCAGTACGGGGCGTAGCACCATCTACGGCCCGTATATGGTCGCCATAGGTTCTGCCCAATTTTCTGTTTTTAGTTAAGGGTCTTAGTTTTAGTTAGTTATTTAATTGGAGTTAAAGGGGTGATTATTTAGCTAGGTAACTTTTTAAAACCACCAATAAGACCCTAACCCCAAGACTTTAATTCATTGAACTAAGGACAAATCAAAACTCAACTTCCCTCTCACCAAAATCTTCTCTCTAGAAAAACCATTAAATAAGAAGACCAAGGTTCAACTAGGTCTTCAAGAATTAAAATTTTCTCCATAAATTCTCCATTAATTGATCAAGAGGTATGGGAGATCTTCACTCATGGGATATTTTCTCCAAGAGGCTCTCTAAAAATTGGAATTCAAAGTTTCCAAAATTCTAGGTTTTTACTCGATTTCGTGGGTATCTTTCCATACTTGTTTACATTTATATAAATTGAATATTTATGATTATATATGAAGGTTTATAGATGATTTCAATTAATGTTTTTTGGGTTTCTAAAATATCCCCACAAGACCCATGAATCTGCCTTCTTTTTTAACATTAAACCCTAGTATACTTTGATTAATGAATGAAGGATGAGAATCTAGTATCTTTCTACGTAATTCAATATTGTATTATGATATTATCCTTTATTATGAATGAATATCATGAATTTAGGGTTGAATCTTGAAGAAAGCCTTGGAGGCTATGAATGAAGGTTTCCAACTTGATTATAGTTTAATGTTGACTTGTTGATCCACTTATGATAGAGATGTTTACTTGAACTATAGTCTTGTATTTAATTGTTGATGAGTTTATGGTGTAGGTGCTTACTTGATTTATGAATTGTGGTGTTAACTCTTGTTCCTCTTCCCTACAACCCCAATTATGATATGAACAAGTATTCAATGATATGAAGAAGTATGCTATGATATGATATGAACATGAAAATTATGCTACGATATGAATGTTATTTCATGATATGAATATGAATGTTATGATATGATTATGTTAGTATTTATAGGTTGAATGAAAAGGCAATTCCCCTAAACACTATATGAATATGATGTAAAAGGACATTCTTACATGTACTTGGTTTCCATTAATGAAAAGTTTATTTTCATCTTTGGAACCTTTGAGCTATACACTATATGAGTAGCTAAGACCTTAAAGCATTTTTTATGAACTAATGCATAACTAAAGGCTTGAGGATACTTTAAAGGGAATTGTTCTTAGCACCGAATGGATATGATTATGAGATGGTTTTTTTACATTAGTAGTTGGGTTCACATTACGGTGTCTCATGAGATGGAAACCAACAATTTAGAAGTATAAGGTTTCTAGAAGCAATCTCCATATCGCTTAACTATGTGCCCGCATAGGTCTTAGATAGTAGATCCATAATATAGCTACGTATGTTTGTCTAACCTTAGGCAAGTGAAACACCTCTTTTCAGTATGGGGGTAGAACACCGAATCCCATGTAGCTCACATGGTCTATGTTAGTTATGGTTGATTTCCCTATGTTTTACGAATATGACCTAAGATATGAGTATGAATTATCTCTAACTAGGGCTTCTTAAGGGATACCACTTAGTGTAGGTAAGGGTATGGGGCTTTACCTATGCATTGCACAAGTTGTTTCTTTAAGTAGTTTTTGTGTGAGCCTCCTATGTATGATGTCTTAAGTTTGATGTTGAGGTGGGTTTCACCTATTATGATGCCAATTATGAACGTGACTAAACTTATGTCTTCTTGATGGCTTTGCTTAGTATAAATGGGGGTATGGGACTTCATAGGTAACATAGCTAAGTGAATTTTAAAGGGGATGGGTGATATATTTATGGTATGAGGTTGATTGAACTCTATTGTTTAAGATATGAACTATGGCTATGTATGATCATGAAATGTCTCTTTATCTTATTTTATGGATTGATTATGCCTTACTTGCATGTGCATTATGGCTTTTAACTTGAAATAACATGTTTTGAACTAAAGGTCCCTTTTGTGCATATTTCAATGATTTTAATGTTATGGTTTCCTTACTAAGTACAATTTGAATGTACTAAGCCATATTTCTCTATTTTTCGACCAAGTGTAGGTTCCGGCTAGTAGGTTCTTATTGTGTAAACGGGAAGGCTTGTAGTCATTCTCAAAGACTTTGATATGTCCTCACATTCTGAGGACAACATGATACCACCATGTTCTTCCTATTTTGTAATAGACTGCTTATGTAATTCCTATTATGATACATTCGATTATAAAGGGCTATGACCCCTATTTGAGAGAGGTTGATATCTCTATGAGTTTCTTTTGATGTCCTTTGGTCTAACTAATGCCTCGGTGATATTTATGGACCTTATGAATAGAGTCTTCCGGAAATGTCTAGACATGTAGGTCATTATGTTTATCGATGATATCTTGGTACATTATAGAAGTGAGGATGATCACATGAACGATTTGAGAATTTTACTGCAAACCCTCAAGGAATCAGCAATTGTTCACAAAATTTAGTAAGTGTAAGTTTTGGTTGAAATCGGTGGCGTTCGTAGATCATATAGTGTCAAGCAAGGGTATAGAGGTTTATCCAAGAAAGACGGACTCGGTCAAGAATTGTCCTAGACCTCTATCACCAGCCGATATTAGAAGATTTTTGGGTCTACCCGACTATTATATGAGATTATTTGAAGTATTCTCCTCTATTTCTTCTCCTAGGATGACCCTAACCCAAAATAAAGCTACGTTTGAGTGGATGGAAGATTGTGATAAAGGCTTCTAATAATTGAAGAGAAGGCTTACCTTTGGTCTGGTGTTGACTTTACTAGAGGGAAATGAATGGTTTGTAGTGTATTGTGATGTTTATCGAGTAGGTTTGGGTTGTGTACTCATGCAACATGAAAAGGTGACATCTTATGCCTTGAGGCAACTCAAGGTCCCATGAAAAGAATTATCTCTCACATGATCTTGACTAGCGACCGAAGTATTTTACTTGAAAATATGGAGACATTATCTTTATGGGATCCATGTAGATGTGTTCACCGATCACAAAAGCCACCAATATGTTATTTCTCATAATGATTTAAATCTTCCGCAAGGAAGGTGGTCAGAGCTTTTGAGAGACTATGATATGAGTGTACTTTACCACCCCGCTAAAGATAATATTGTTGCAAATGCCTTAAATTTAATTTCCAAGGGTAGTGTGGCCCATGTAGAAGAGGAGAAGGAGTTAGTCGCCCGGTTTGGTGTGCAACTTGTTGATTATCCAAAGGGTGGATTCATGGTCCAATATATCTTTGATTCATCCTTAGTAGTTGATGTGAAGTCTAAGCAACACTTTGATCCCATCTTGATGGAGTTGAAAGAATCTGTGCGCAAGAAATCCATCAAGGAATTATCCCAAGGAGGAGAGGGGGTACTTACATATTAAGGTAGGTTGTGTGTTCTCAATGTGGATGACTTGAAAAGAAAAATTTTGGAAGAGGCTTATGGTCGCGATATTCTATTGATCTGGAACCCACCAAGATGTACCGTGATCTACGCGAGGTCTATTGGTGGAATGGATTGAAAAGGGATATAGCCGATTTTGTATCCAAGTATCCGGATTGTCAATAAGTCAAGGCCGAACATGGAAAGTTGGGAGTTCATCTCAAGATACAGGTATTCCCACTTGGAAGTTGAAGGATGTTAATATGGACTTTTGTTGTGGGATTGCCTCTCAACCGAAGGAAAATACAATTTTATTTGGGTCATCGTTGATAGAATGACCAAGTCAACCCACTTTATTCCCGTCAAGGCTTCATATTCAGTGGAATACTATGCAAAGTTATATGTTAAAGATATATCCAGGATTCATGGGGTTCCCTTGTCTATCATTTTGGATAGGGGTAATCAATTCACCTCTCACTTTTGGAAGGCTTTACAAAATGGGCTTAGTACTAAACTGAAACTTAATACATCATTTCGTCCCCAAATAGATAGTCAAGCGGAACGTACAATCCAAACCCTAGAGGATATGTTGAGGGAATGTGTTATTAACTTCAAGGGTAATTGGGATGGTCATCTACTATAGATAGAGTTTTCCTACAATAATATATACCACTCAAGTATTTCCATGGTTCCATTTGAAGCACTTTACTATAGGAGATGTAGGTTTTTGATTGGGTGGTTTGAAGTGGGTGAATTTGCTCTTAGCGGTCCCAAAATAGTTTATGTGGCCGTTGAGAAAGTCCGCCTTATTAGAGAGAGGTTGATGACGACCCAAAGTCAGCAAAAATCCTATGCCGATTATAGAAAAAGGGATCTTGAATTTGACGTAGGTGATTGGGTCTACTTGGAGATTCCCCCCATGAAAGGGGAATGAGGTTTGGCAAAAAAAGGGGAATCTTAGTCCGTGGTATGTGGGCCTATATGATATCTTGAAGCGTATTGGAAAGGTTTCTTATGAGTTGAATTTTCCAAATGAGTTGGCCCTTGTTTACACGATATTCCATGTATCAATGCTCAAGAAATGCATAGGTGATCCGGTATCCATCCTTTTTTTAAAAAAGGATTAGGAGTTGATGAGAACTTTGACTACGAAGAAGTTTTGATTAAGATCTTAGACCGACAAGTGAGCATAATGAGGAATAAAGAGGTAGCTTTTGTTAAGGTTCTATGGAAGAACGATCTTGTTGAGAGTGCTACATGGGAAGCCGAGGTCGATATGATGTCCCGTTATACTCTTGTTTTTCCACCTACTTGTATTAACATGAGGTAAGTAGTTTATTGTATGAGTTTTCGCTAGGTTTTTTCTTTATGTCAGATGAGTACATCTGAAGAAACATGTATTGCCTACTTGGGTTTCTTATGAATTATATGTCTCTCTTGTTGAAATGCTTGATTTATATGAAAATGTCATATTTGACTTATGAGGTGAATATTTTTAATGTGCTTAATTGTGTTAAATGAAGTGACATTTTGAATCCATTTCTCTTGAACTTGTAATTGATTGGAGAAGGTAGTTACTCCTATGATATCATGATGTATGCATGCATATCGAGTTGGTAGAGGTAGTTTCTATTTCCTCATGTTGCTTTGATATGCCTTAATTTGAAGTTGAAGTTTCTCCTTTGAATAAGCTTATAAATAATTGTGCCTTTGAAGTTAATGGTAATTTTTGGTATGTATGCTAGTTGGGCTGTTGGTCTAGAGTTTCTAACTTGGTATGGTGTCTTGATCGATATTCGGGGACAAATGTTCCCAAGGGGGAGATAATGTAATACCCCAGAAATCTAATGACCTAATCTAGAGCCTCTTGTGATGTCTAATGACTTAAGAAGGATGAAAATTATTTTTCATACCTAATCTAATGTAGCTAACTGAATTTGAAAGTGCTAGTTCATAAACTTCAAGAAACGACCATGACATCCGGAAACTTGTAAATTGGACTAGTGTGGTCTTAGGTCTTGTGTTGGGTTTTGAAGTCTTGTATGAGGACTAAGTTTTGTAAAAATGATTTATATATGTAAAATAACATGTTTAGGATCCAAAATTCTGGGTACGTCCCACAAAGACTACCCGAGTGCCCCTTCTAGAGTACCCAAACTTGGACCTAAAAATTGTCAAAAGACAGCATGACCGAAGAAGGACATTCAAGGACCATCTGTGGATCCAAGAGGAATAGATCGGATTCGTGAGTTGAGACTTAGTCTTCTCAATAGATCCTCCCCAACACCCCTCTTTGACCAAATCTACGAAGTGCAATACGGGGTGTATCACCATCTACGGTCCGTAGATGGTGACCGTAGGTGCTGCCCAAATTTCAGTTTTTAGTTTTTAGTTAGGGGTCTTAGTTTATTTAGTTATTTAGGGGCTAAGGGGGTTGGTTATTTAACTAATTACCTTTCTAAAACTACCTATAATACCTTAACCCCAAGCCTTTAAGTCATATAACTAACCTCGAATCAAAACTCAACTTCCTTCTCACCATAACCTTCTGTCTAAGAACACCATTGAATAAGAAGACCAAGGTACAACTAGGGATTTAAGAATTAGACTTTTCTCCATCAATTTTGAAGGAATTGATGTATGAAATCTCTTCATTCTTGGGATCTTTTCCCCAAGAGGCTCTCTAAAAAATTTGATCTTAAAGTTCCCCAAATTCCAGGCTTTCACTCAATTTCGTGGGTCTCTTTCTAAACTTGTTTCCATTGTTATAAATTGATTATTTATGATTATATATGAAGGTTTATGGATTAATTCAAGTAATGTTTGTAAATTTGGGGAAAATACCCACAAGACACATGAATCTCCCTTCTTTCTCAACTTCAAACCTTTAGTATGCTTTGATTGATGAATGAAGGATGATGTTCCAATGTAATTGAATATTGTATTATGATTTTACCTCATATTATAAATGAATATCATAAAGTTAGGGTTAAATCTTCAAGAAAGCCTTGAAGGCTATGAATGAAGATTTCTAATTTGATTATAGTTTAATGTTGACCTGCTGATCCACTTATAGTGGAAGTGTTCACTTGACTATAGTATTGTATTAAATGATTGATAAACTTATGGTGGAGGTACTTACTTTATTTATGAATTGTGGTGTTGAGTCTAGTTCCTCTTCCCTGCAACCCCAATTTTTATATGAAGAAGTATGCTATGATATAAACAAGTATGCTATGATATGAACAACTATGCTATGACATCATATGAACATGAATATTATGCTATGATATGAATGTTATGGCATGATATGAATATGAATTTTATGATATGATTATGCTAGTGTTGATTGGTGGAATGAAAAGGAAATTCTCCTAAACAATATATGAATATGATATGAAAGGACATTCTCACATGTACTTTGTTTCCATTAATGAAAGGGTTGTTCTCATCTTTGAAACCATTGAGATATACACTATATGAGTAGTTAAGACCTTAAAGAATTCTTTATGAACTAATGCATAGCTAAAGGTTTAATGATACTTTAAAGGAAATTGTTCTTAGATCCGAGTGGATATGATTATGAGATGGGTTCCTTCATGGTAGTAGTTGGGTTCACAATACAGTGTCTCATGAGATTGAAATACGCACATTAGAAGTAAAAGGTTTCTAGAAGCCATCTCCATATCCCTTGACTATGTGCTCGCATAGGTCTTAGCTTGTGGATCCACAATATATCTAGGTATGTTTGTTTCACCTTAGGCAATTGAAACACCATTTTTGGTGGAAATAGAACATTGGATTCCATGTAGCTCACATGGTTTATGTTGGTCATGGATAATATCCGTATGTTTATGAATATAACCTAAGATATGTTTATGAATATAACCTAAGATACGAATAAGACTTATGAATATGAATATGAACTCTAACTAGGGATTCTTATGGGGTGCTACTTAGTGTAGGCAAGGGTATGAGACTTTAACTATGCATTGTACAAGTGGGTTCTTTGCGTAGTTCTTGTGTGATCCTCCTATATATGATGACTTATGTATGATGGCTTAAGTATGATGTTGATTTGGGTTTCACCTATTGTGATGTCAATTATGAATGTGACTAAAATTATGTCTTCTTGACGGCTTTGCTACATATGGGGGTATGGGACTTCATATGTACATTATACAAGTGAATTTGAAAGAGGGCGGGG
>NC_028637.1:72709570-72723652 GCF_001406875.1 Solanum pennellii | reverse complement strand
GTGGGGTCATAGGTGATATATTTATGGAATGAGGTTGATTGAAATTAAATAGGTAATATATGAACTAAAACTATTTATGATGTTACTTATGATCATGAAATGTCTCTTTATCTTATGGTATGGATGCCTTACTTGAATGTGCATTATGGATTTTAACTTGAAATAAAATGTTTTGAACTAAAGGTCCCCTTTGTGTATATTTCAATGGTTTTAATTGCATGGTTTCCATAATTAGTACAAAATGAGTGTATAACCCATATTTCTTTTATTTTTCTACCAAGTGTAGGTTCAGGCTAGTAGGTTCTTATCGTGAAAAAGGAAGATTTTGAATGCATTCTCTAAGACTTGGGTATGTCTCTAAGTTTCGAGGAGAACATGATACAACCTAGTTCTCCCTATTTTATAATAGAATACTTATGTACTTCCTATTATGATGAATTCGATTGTAAAGGGCTATGGTCCTCATTTGAGACTCTTATGTAAATGCAACAAGATAACTTATGCTACGATGTTAACTAAGGGACTATTTTGGAGGCAATCGAAGACCGTTTAATGCTTTATTTTGTTTTTGGTAAGTAATTGTGTGTTGATTGTTCAAACTGAAGTGTGGGAAGTATTTGAAAAGTGCAGGTTGGAGAGAAACAATTCAAGTTGGCGGATCACCCAAGAGGCTGGCGCCCTGATCTAGACCACTGTTAGACTCAAGACAATTTTACATTGGAGTTTGTAAACTCAGTTATCCTAGGAAATGATTGTTGAAGCACAAACCAGGTCGGCGATCCGTATGTATACCACCGTTTTGACCGTTACTACAACTAGAGTCCTGTAAAACTTGGCGAGGTAATTACCACTCGGGGTGCCACCGAGTGAATCGACTAGCACGACTAATGTCGCCAAGTGGGCGAGAAATGGACGTTTTAAATTACCAAAAGTTTAAACTTTAAAATCCTTGACTTCCTCTCACTTTTAATCTTCCCAAACTCACTCCCACACTCTAGTTTTTATAGTTTTGCATTTATTTAGTATTTTAGTTGTTAATATTCTCTCCCATTTAGATTACATTGTCACCTTGCATTTCAATCTTATCTTAATCGGCATAGAATGTTTGCTTTCCAATCCCTGAGTTTACATTTCTAATCTTGTACTCATTTGCAAATGATATTATCTTGTTGATGTGTTCTGGGCCTCTCTGATCTTAGTTGTTTTGAATGTTCCTATTTTAATTCAAAACTCTTGCCCGTATTGTTTTGATTGTAGAAATATCGTATTCTTGTGCTTTGAAATGAATTAAATTTATTGTGGTTTGTGCTTCAATATTGTTTAATTCAGTTGGGTGAAGTCTGAGTAACCTGTAGGTGTGCTAAATGATGTAATTTGACATCATTCTTAAAGTTGTCAAATGGCCAAATGTTTTAGCAAAATCTAGAAAAATATGAGTGTCCCGGGTAATGGTGTCGCGGTTCTTACTTTAATTTGAAGATGTGCATGCTTTGATTTTGTTTTTGGGGGTTTCGGGGTTAAATTCGAGAAGTTTGGTTGAAAGTAGGCATGTTGGGTCGTTCGGTGAGCTGGGCTGAGCTCGCCAAACCACTCGGCGGTTCGCCTAATGTCCCTATTTCTACATTAATATCATGGTTTATGTGATATGAGGTTCTGTAATTTTCGGCATGAAGTTTGAGCTCGACGATGACACTCGTCGACTCACTGAAAATCTTCTTTACCATCCTTTTTCTGCACCACTGAATTGTTGATGCACTGTAACTTTCGGCGGGCTATTCCTTGCTCACCAAAAGGTATGCCAAAGTTGGCGACTCGCTAAATGAATGAACGAGTCTATTTGCAACTGTTTTGTTATGCTGTTATTTGAAATGTTTTATCTTTTTACAAATATTTTAAAGACATGGTAAGGAAAAATATTCATATGCCACCCAATAAAAGAGTATTGGGAATCACCATAAATGAAAGGGTGGGGTCAAATCCTCTAAAGAAAAGGCAAGGGCAAGAGGCCCATATCAGATAAAGTGACTAATGTCTCTCACGATGCTTTATCTTAGACTAAGGATGAACATCCATTATAGTCCCAGAGGGATTAGATACGTGCTAGATATTATCGTGACTCAACCAGAGTTTCTCCGACTCCTAGATCAGCAGACTTAGTGCCAGCTCCGACACCTTCTGTGACCAATATGCAACCTATAATTCCTTCTCCCAGGATTCTGAACTAGTTAAAATGTGATAGATTGCGAACTATTCTGTAGTATATCTGTTATATACAGAGGGCCTTGAGGGAAAATAAACAGGTGCTACACTAGAATATGAGGGCCTACCCATCACTCAGTCTGTGGCTAATTTAAAGGGCTGGTTGGCACCGTTGATTTATGATTTCACCGCAAGATGGATCGAGGTTGGGGTGTTATCGAGAAAAAGGATCTCATTATTGCTAGTCATTTGTAGTTTGGCTTTATTAGCAGCACCATCATTTCATCCCAGAATCAGTCCATCCTCCGCCACCCTAACGTAGCCTGCCTGGGATGATCATGTCCAGAAAAAGTGTTGACATTGGGCTTATTATAGAGCAGGAATGTCCATGAGGGCCAAGTAGATCCAGACCTCCCTACCATTCCCGATATTGATCACAGAGTTGTGCTGGCATGCCTCGGGATGCTGCTAGAGACATTGAGGTTACTCCTTCATATTTTACAAACATATGGTTTATAGAGGCCGAGTAGACTAGAGAGAAGGCTGACAGGAGGAGGGAAGCTCCGGTTGATACATTCCCGGAGGTGGGTATAGATTCGATACTAGTAGAGGCATTTATGCCTTATACGGTCTCCAGGAATTCATGTACTTTTATCCCTACCTCTTTTTCACATGCTCCCGACACATATACTTCCTCCTAGCAGACCAAGATTACTTAGGCGATGATCCTGAAGATGGGTCATGTGGACCATTCGACTAATGTGAGGGAAACCCGACTTGAGAAATCTATCTCATGGATGATTGAGAGTTTTGTCCGTGTTTCCCTTACCCCTCTCTAGAATTCTATTGAAACTTTCACCGATAAAGTTGAGTTTTGTGAGAGTAGGAAGAGGGGGACCAACGAGGTGACGACTTAGAAAGATGAGGTAGATGGCTTTAGGAAGGACATAGACTATCTAAAGTCTACTGATTGTACTTCATTGTTGGAGACCACAGATGAATTGGATGCCTATGAGACTTCAGATATTCCTCCGGCTACAATCGAAGATGCACAAGGATGGCACAATAGCTGATGAATCGGAGGTAGAGACTGACGAGGAGTAGATCGAGGTACATGATGATGCGGGTTTTGATTATTTGTCATATTTGAAGGATGCCATGGTGGAGAATCCACACTAGATTTGTTTGAGAGACACCACTATGGAGGGGAAAAGTAGAGCCGATTCTTCAGATATGGCTCCTGGTGCTGATGCCCAAATTCAGTGTACTATAACGGACACTGATGCATAGAAAAACGATGCGACTGAGTAGACATGATTTTTATTTACCTCCTTTTCTGTATTACTTTATTTCACTTTTGGAGATTTTTATTTGCATTTGAGGACAAAGGACTTTATTTGTGGTGGGGGTGAGGCCCACCTTTTGTGTGACACTTTTGTGAATATTGGGTTTGTTTATACATTTGGGTTTTGAGCTTTATTATGTGTTTTAACTCTTTTTGCCGATGATTGAGCTTCTTGATCTTGTTTTAATTGTAAAAGATTTTAACCCTTTCAGAAAATTATTTTCACCTCTTGTTTGTGTTTGAATGTGATTTTTCTCTTGCAAATTCGGTGACTTGAATAATGCTCATAATAAAATAAAAATGAATGTGTGGATATGATGAGGCCAAATGAAGTTGCATAGGCAATATGTTGACTTTTTGCATCTCGTTGTGACTAGCGAATTATCAAATTGAGTTTCTTGTAATGAACATTGCCGACTAGCGGAAGTATGAAGTCTTTTTTGTCATTGGTTTCATTGCCTTGTGCGATGAGCTTACCCGAGCCATGGGTTATAACACCCATAATTTTCCCTATAGATCTTGTTGACTAGGTGATGCAATCCCTTGATATGATCTTAGGCAACTAAGAAAAGTGCCAATACCTCTTTTGTGGCCAACCTAGTGAGTGTGTGAACCTTGCTTGAATAACTTTTTAACTTAACCTTTTCTTGGAAGAAACTTGATGACATTGTAACCTTTCTTGATCCATTACCCATAATCCTCATAATTTGTGGTTTGATGGTATAGCCAACTTAGGCCAAAATCCCAAGTCGGGGATGTGGTAAAAAGAGAAGGTAAATCAAGAGATTTTAAGAAAAAATGGAACCTCTCCGTACCAAAAAAGAGAAAAATAAATAGAAAAGAAAAAGGAAAGAAAAAGATGTGGAATGAAGTCTTGAAAGTGAAAATAAAATGGGTTTCCAATGGTTCGTGGAAGATGAATAATGGGGTGGCTTGTGAGCATGAAAATAAATGCTGAAGAAAAGGGAAGGAAGTGTTATTCACACCACATTTCATGAGGAGTATATCAATTGAGCCTAAATGACCAAATCCGTACATTTAGCCAAATTACAAGCCTTTAAAAGACCTTTTTGATCTTGAGTGAGATGAAAAAAAGGTTGATTCGTAAATACGGGCAAAATTATTGTCACGACCTGAGAGCACCCCCTAGTCGTAACCGGCATCTTCGTCCTCGAAGAGGCTTTAGACAAGCCCTTATCATACAATATTGCATCATAGATAGAATAAAAAGCGGATAAATAAAAAAATTTTCATTTGAAGTTCAACTTCACTTTATATATCAAAATAGAATCTATAATTGTATCACATCGCCATCTAAAACATAAGAGTATAAAAGTGGGACTTAGCCCTTACATAATTACAAGTCATATAACTTTAATATAACATAGTCCTTGAAATAGGAAATAGAACAATGTCTTTTATTATAAGAAAAATAACAAAGTTAGATTCATAGGCTTTTGTCCTCGGACTTGAGAACTCACCAACTTGGGAACAATACAAGCTTCTTTGAGAAAATGGCCTTGAAGCACCTCAATGACCCGAACTTACATTTATGTAGAAATAAAAGAGATATGGGTTAGTAAAAATCACATGTACTAAGTATGAAAACATAAGCAAGTAAAACATTTGAAAACATATACAAAGAGAAATTTTTGTTATAAACATGCTAAGTTCATTTTAAAAGCCTTAATGCACATTCCAAGAACATATACAAGTCCATATCACAATAACAACAATAAGACATACTCATATTAATGTTTATGAGTGACAGTATGATAAAACATTAGTTAACGTTTTATATAAATAGAGTCCATTTCATCAATACATCACAAGACCTTACTCATAACCCCAATCCAAGTCTACTAGTGCAATGTGTATGTGAAGCCCCGTAACCCAGCAAAAACCAAGTAAACTAACCAAGACACCATAAACATTGTTGTTTTGCCTCATACATCATCATAATAAGTGTAGTGAATATCATGCATAACAATTTTGACCAACATCATGTATATCAAGTGAAACCAACATCATATACGAGCAACATCATGCATTTCATTTATAATATATGTACATAAAAAACCCATCCTAGAATTGCCTCAAGATTCACTTGTGTAATGTATAGGTAAAGTCACATACCATTACCTACACTAAGTAACACCTCTTAGTAATCCTAGTTCGTGTTCATCTTCTTACTTTCAATTATTCATTTTAACTTTTGGGAAACTTCCTCCTAACTGACATAGACCATGTGATCTAACATGGAATTCGGTATCAACCCCTCACACCGAAAGGAGGGTGTTCTACTTGCCAAGGTAAGACATATACATTCATATATGTCTCTAGGTGGATCCACTAGCTAAGGTTCCTATGGGGTCACATAATTAAGGAAGTAGGAGGTTGTCACTAGAAACCCTCTTTATGCTAATTACCATTTTAGTTTCCACCTCATGAGAGAACATAGTTGAACCTCCCTTTCTTTGTGGAGGAACACCTCTCAATGTCAAGTTCACTCGGTGCTAAGTTAAATTCCCTTTTTGAAGTATCTTTAAGTCTTTCTTAACATTAATTTATAACATATGTCTTAGGAGTTTAACCCCTCATATAACATGTTCATAGCTCGTAGTTTTAGGATGAGAAAGTCCATTCGTAACAACCAAACATCAAGTGAGAACATTACATCATAACATAATCATAAGATATATATAGAAATTACCTTCAACCCCTCATAATAGTACACCTATCTTAATCTCACAACCATCATATTCATAGCATGATAATACATTCATAACTTCATCATTCATACTTTAATCAACCAACAATACCAAAGATAAGCCAACAATACTATAACAACATGTTCATGACCTTGAAGGTCTTACCAATGGCCTCCAAGAAACCCTTTCAAGACTCATCATAAATAAATTTTACTTACCCATAAAATCGATTGTAATCATCATACAATAGTCAATTAAGCAATATCATACTCAAATACATCACCTCTAATCATAATTCAACATAATCCAAGAGTTAGGGTTTGGAGAATAGGGACATTCATGGATTCCTAAAGAATTAGATTTAAACCCAAACAATACATAATATGAGGCAGTACATGAAGTACTAACACAATTAACCCCAATATAACAATTGATATATTCATCCTCTTCAACCAATTCACCAACCAAAATCCAAGATTTATGAAATTGGGGAAGAACATGGGTCCAAGGGAATTTGAAAGTGAACAACAATAGTCACCAGTCATAATAAACTTAAACAACCCTAAGTTATCATAATTTATCCACAATTTCGGTTTTAAAAGAAGGCCCATGTGTAGAGAAAAACCATAGATTTTTGGGGATTATGAAAATATCTTTGAAGGGACCTCTAGGAGAAAGGAATCCCAAAAGTTAAAGAATCCATACCTTAATGAATATTTATCCACAAAATTGAGTAGAATACTTGGAGAGCTGATCCTTTTCTTGAAGCTCCAGCATCCTTCAATGGAGGTTTGGGTAGAGAGAGAATTTAGAGAGAAGTGAGAGCAATTTGGTTTTGATTTGGGGATTTTTTTGATGGGTAAAATTAAGGTAAAACTGACTTAAAATCAATACATACCAATTCCCTAAAATACCCAAAACACCCCTCACTTAGTTGGAGCTTTTAACCAAGTCTAACTTGAGTTTAAATTTTCAAAATTTTCTTTGCGGAACAAGTCCGCGTCGCGGAGGTGTTCCCTTAAGTTTTGGAAATAATTTTTGGGAAAGAGGAGTCCGCGACGCGTACACATTATTTTTTCATTGGTGAAGCTAGTCCGCGACGCAAATATGCTCCTCCAAGCATAATATTTGCTGCCTTGGGCAACTTGTTGGCCAAGTGTTTGGGTCCTCCCAAAGGACCCTTTGTACTCGGACGTATTGATTCTAAAAAAATTATTTTACCTATTAAAGAATTTTTACAAGATTTACCCTTCATACGACACTCCCAAACCTTCACAAGACCTTAGACGTCTACTAGTTCAATTTCACTAGTTTTCGGACGTATGGTCGTTTCTTGATGTTTTAACTCTAATACTTACAAATAAAGTTAATTATATTAGTTTAGGTCTGGAAGCACCATTTTAATCATTATTCATTAGGTGAGGCTCTATCTTAGGTTATTGGGGGTCTGAGGTATAACAATATCCTCCCTTGGTGAACATTTAACCTCGAATGACACTATTAACATTTTCTTTTGTAATTTACGACTCAAGACTAGCGGCCCAACAAAAACATGGTATATAATGATAATTCAACAACAAAGGAGGAAACATTAACTCCATTTTCAAACAAAACAATGCATCATTAAGAGGTAGAAACTATGCCAACTACCAACTACGCACATATTTCATCACTTCACATTATGTAAGGAGGAATTTGCTTCTCCTTCTTATGTAGCTCAACATTTTGAACAATTAGCCAATGCATCATTCATCACCTCACACTTGAGTAATTTCACAAAAATAAATATCACATAACTCAACTATACAAACCGTATAATCAAGTGCTATTAAGTATGAAGAACATATAATTCAAGACACATATGAAACCTGAATTTTCACAAGAACAAGCATAATTAAGGGAAAATGATGGAAGTTTGAATAAACTTATGACCCCTCAATAAACCAAAACTAGGAGGGATTACTAACCTCAACCTTGACTATAAGAGGAAGGAAAAAGATGAGGATATCGGGACATCATACTGGCCTCGGCCTCGGCGTCTCAAGTAGAATTCTCCATAAGATGATTCTTCCAATGAACCTTTACAGAAGCTACTTCTTTATTCCTCAACTTCTTCACTTGCCGATCTAAAATCTTAACTGGAACCTCTTTATAGAAAAGGTTGTCATCAACTTTCAAACCTTCTAGATGAATGATAGACATCAGGTCACCTTTGTACTTTTTGAGCATTGAGACATGAACACCGGATGTTACGAAGAAAACTCAATAAGTAATTTCAACTCATAGGCAACAATTCTATCATTTTCAAAATAACGTATGGCCCCACATACCAGGACTATGTTTCCCCTTTTTACCAAACCTCATCACCCCTTTCATGGGTTATATTTTCAAATAGACAAGTCACCTACCATAAACTCAAGGTCCCACTTTCTATTGTCGGCATAAGATTTTTGCTGACTTAGGGACATTTTCAATATATCCCTTATGAGTCAGACTTTCTCCACAACCTCATAAATTTCTTTGGGACCTATTAGAGCAAACTCACCGACCTCAAACCACCCAATCAAAGATCTACATCTGCTCCCATAAAGGTCCTCAAAGTGTGCCATGATGATACTTGAGTGATAGCTATTATTTTACGCAAATTCATCAACGGTATATGGTAATCCCAATTACCCTTAAAGTCAATGACACATTCCCTCAACATATTTTCTAAGATTTGGATTGTTCGCTCAGCCAGACCATTCCTCTGAGGATGTACTGTGGTACTAAGTTTCACCTTGGTCCCTCACTTTGAATGCTTTCCAAAAATAAGAAGTGAATTGAGTACCCCTATCCAAAATGATAGACAAATGAATTCCATGCATTCTCACAATCTTCTTAAGATACAATTTAGCATATTCTTCTGCCGAATAAGTAACTTTGACGGGAATAAAATAGGATGATTCGGTCAACCTATCAACAATAACCCAAATTGAATCATATTGCGTTCGTGTCTAAATGAATATAAAGGTATAAGTGTCTTGAATTGGTAGGCTAGTGCATCCTCTTCTAGACATGAATGTATCTTGAATTGTGTCTAAATGAATTAATGAATATCTAGGATCGGTAGACCTAGACATGGTGCCCAATCTATAAATGACTAAAGGCGTTCTAGACTATGTCTTGTACCAACATACCTAAGCTTGGTGCCCCGTCATGATGAGTATAGAACCTTATGTGAATGAAGAAATTTGTATGGGTAGGCATAATATGTGAGGCACCCTTCTTGGAAAGTCAATGAGCTATCCTTAATGAACCTCGATCGATTGACCTATTGGTGGTATACCTTCTTGGTAGAAGTACTATGAGTCGGTAGACCTAATGTTAGTTCTCTCTCTAGTACACAAATGTGAATGAAACTATTCTTTGGGAAATATGGCTAATAACCGAGTGGATTTGGTTAAGATGGTGGCTTTATTCGAGTATGAGGATAGAGCACTATGAACCTCTTTGGATATCCCCTAAACTATGTACCTACATGTGATGTGTAGTAGTTGTACCCTTGGAAAGTAGAACACCTCTTTATGGTGTGGTGACAAAACACTAGATTCCATGTCTAGGTTTCATGGTCACTGTCGGATAATGTCTATTCCCATCATGTGGGATGTTCACTCTAGTTACTTTATAGGTACTATAGTGTGTAGGTAGTAGTATGAGATGCTATCTACACATGGCACGAGTAGGCTTTGAAGGTGATTGAGTGAGTTCCCCAAGTATTAGTGACTAATGTGAAGGTCCTCTAAATGAAGCTAATATGAATGTTGACTTATTTTATATATAAAGTGATGCATGTTTTTCCTATAATAATGAACTGGGTTACTTAGCATGTTATGTTGAAAAGTAAAGGTTCTTGTCTAAATATATCCTTGAGGAACACTTAGGTGTGACATGAAGAGGTAGTATTGGCTGCCACTTTATGACTTACTTAAGGGTGTCTTAGGGTTACTTTAGATAGAGGTCGTAATATAATGAAATGATCTACTTAATGTATGTGCCCTTGTATTTCATGTTGGTACTAATTGAAGTATGACTACTTAAGGTTAAAAGCGTAAAGGTAATGACTTACATGAGATATTGTGACTTGCGTTTTGCTTGTGACTTATACTATTCCTTTATTGTTCAAGTGTTCATGAAGCTTTACAAAATGACATAAAAGCATGACTTTCACCAAAATGTCCCTTTTTAGCTTGTTTTTGCATGGTCATCATACTTGATGCTTAATTGTGCTAACACCATTTTCTTTATGTTTTTACTACAAAGTGTAAGTTGAGAGTTCTAGGTGGATTCTCTATTTGAAGACTTGGATCTCTATTCTCCAAGACTTGTTACGTCCTCATGGATTCAAGGGCAAATAAATTTTTATGTTTCCTTTTTATGTAATAAACTCTTAGTAGTTTATTTCAATTGTAAAGGGCTGTGTCTCTGTGAATTTGATTTGGTGTCTAAGATATCTATGCTGAGACTTAGTATTTCTTCGTCTTATAAAAGAGTTTTCTGTTGTTGACTTTATTGAGGAATATTTAAACTTGACACTATTTTTTTGCTATGTGATTAATGAATGCTAAGAGGCTTGTATGACATGCTTTCGGTAGCTAATTTCGCAAGACAATGGTGACTAGACTAAGGTTTAGGTGAAAGCAAGTTTTCTCTATGGGCTCACTTGCTGTAACATAAAGCAAAAACTGCTTGGCGATTCGCATTTTTGCATCTTCAGCTCATTTTCTCCCTTTTTCTTTTGTTTTGCACCTAAGTGTGCATGCTCCTACCAAATCCACAGATACCCAAAAATGAGGAGTTTTTTTTTTATTATAAGATATCGAGATAAAATAAACAATCGAGGACACTATTTGCATTAAAATAAGGCCGAATATGAGGATTCATCAAGTATGTGATTAATAATATTTAAATAATACTTTTAAAGGTTATTTAATAATCCTAAATTCTATTCTCCATTGTGCAATTTCATAGTTAAGTCCTACATTCATGTAAACTGCGATGAGTTTTTCCATATAATTTTTATCCATATAATATTATTTTATTTTTGAGAGAATATCGTGGACTAACTAGCACACAATCACAAAAAAAATAATAGAGTAGAAAAAGTAATACAAGGATTTAACGAGGTTCAACTAGGCCTAATCCTCTAAGAAGAGAGAAAAGGAGTTTTCCACTATGAAAGAAAAGAAGTGTTTTCCTTACAATTTTCTCAAGCCTTTAGGACTACATTGTTTCATGTACCATGCTTTATAATTCCCAACTGTATCTCTCTATATAAATTCCAGTTGTCCCAAATCGATAAGGAAAAGGTTCTCCAAATCCTAGAAGGATAATGTATTCTTTTCCAAATCTATTTGGACATAAGGTTCTCTAAATCAAAAGGGATTATGAGTATCCTAAAATATACCATGAAAAAAATCATAACACAATGAACAATTATTATAGAATTGACGCCTATGATTCATGAAGAAAGTTTTTATTTTTGAGAGTGAATTTGTTTTCAAGTATTAAAAATATATATTTTTTTCAAATTCAAACCATACATTACTTAGAATACTATGGTATGACCTCGATACAAAACCCGTGTGGTTATGAAGGAAATAAAATATATATCCTTAATTAAACACACTATATATGTATGTCTTTTGAACCTTTGTCTCTACATGCAATTTGAATTTTTAAATTGTATATTTCACTAATAAATATTAAGACCCCATAAGTTATGAAAGCTATAAAAAGTATCCCAATTCTTTATTTTTAGAATCATACCAAATAAGCAAAAGTTCATGACAGAAATAAAAAGAACAATACACTATAAAAATTTATTTTATAAATATACAATATTTATTGTTAAAACTTTAATTTTGTTCACTGAAAAGGTAACATTAAAAATTACTTGTAGTAAACTTTAATTTTGTTCAAGTACACTTTAATAAAATTGACCATGGTCAATATAATTAGTAACTATATCATCATGTTCACGTTTTGTAAATATTTCATTACTCCTTTTGTATCCTCGCAAAATATTGTGTAGTTATATCATTATTTTTAATATATGAAATAAAATTTGTGGGTCAATAATTGTACTTAAAAAAATCAAAAATCAAGATATGAAATTCTCAAATCAAGTTTCTTTTGGAGAATTTGAGATTTTATCCCACAATTTAAAATCACGAGATGAAATCACTTAACTAAATTCTTATTTTCATATAATGATTTAAAACTACGAGAGGAAATCGCATGTCTAAACATGTACTAATTAAACATGGTAAATTTGATGAAAATTGAATAAACATTAAATTAACATAGATCACTTGATTTACTATTTTTACTCTCCTAAAACTATGTAATAGATAAATATAGTAAAAGATAAATTAATTTGTGTGACCATTGAAACTA
This sequence comes from Solanum pennellii, assembly GCF_001406875.1. NCBI lineage: Eukaryota > Viridiplantae > Streptophyta > Magnoliopsida > Solanales > Solanaceae > Solanum > Solanum pennellii. Next base: position 72,710,959 of record NC_028637.1, on the reverse strand, counting down.
TAATTTCTTTACAAGAATAGAAAGTAAAAATTTCTTTTTATCTGAAGATGCTAGAAAAGTTACTAAGAAGTTAGAGTTTCTCAAGAAAATCATTGCACTTGTTATTAAAATAAATAAGACTTATGAAAAAACAACTATATCTTTATCTTTGATATTTTATTACAACTTTACTTAATTTCATATTTTCTACTAGAAAATGTATAGAAACCATAAAGTTGATCGTAGAAAGGCAATATTGGCTATCCCCATATCTTCAATTGCACCACAACGTGGTGTCTCATTGGTAAGCTTTGAAAATTTTTCTCTATTGTGTAACATACTCATTACAAGGTGTTAAATTTTTTTTCAATTAAGACATGTATACAAAGTTTTTGATCTATTCGGTAATAACTTTTTATTTGATATTTTCTTCTAGAAAATGGATGAGCATCACAAAGTTGATCGTATAGACGCAATAATGATAGTTCCTCTATCTTCTGTTGCACCACAAACTGGTGTCTCATTCGTAAGCTTTCAAAAATTCTTTACTCTTGAATATATTTATTATTAGGTATGTAATTTTTTTGTATTAATACATGTACACAAATCTTTTGATTCGTTCGATGATAAATTTTTAAATATTAGTTATCTAAGGAAGAATGATAACAAAATTCTCAAGCTAAAAATTTAAGTCGCATAACAACAACAACAACAACAACTTTTAAATATATCTCAATCAAAAATAAAATAAAATTGATTACGTGAATACTCATTCCTGTATTTAAACTAAACTAATCGGGATATAGTGACATAAATAATAATAAAAGTACAATCGTAATTTAAATGCATATTGATAATAATATTAGTGGTAGTAATATTAGAAGATCTCTAACAATTTTGACATCTCATTTCATTTTTATGATTATAGCTAAAATATTAAAGTTTTAATGGATAATTGAATGATAAGTTGTGCATGAATCTTTAAATAAATATATTTGTATTAAGATTATGTAATAAGATTTGAATGATAAAATATAAGCTTGCTTATAATTGTACATCACTCAATTTAACATTTTCCTTAGAAATAAATTTTTTTAAATTCAATTTTTCACAAAAAAATATCGATATAGATAGAATAAAATTCTGATTTAGGATGAAACTTTCATCTCACATCAAATTATTTATTGAATCTTAAGAGAAGCATAAGTACAANAATATAAATATATGTGTGTGTGTGTGTATTTGTGCGCGCATACACACGCACACACACACACACGCACACACGCATGCACGCACACACGCACGCACACAACAAACGCACACAGAGACACACACACAGAGACACACACACACACTGACATACACACAGACACACACACACACACACACACACACACACACACACACACA